>NW_019945655.1:11873-14329 GCF_002910315.2 Salvelinus sp. IW2-2015 | reverse complement strand
CATGTCACTCTACAGGTATACAACACGCTGTAATACTGTTCTGTAACACCTTTCTGTCCATGTCACTCTACAGGTATACAATACACTGTAACACTATTCTGTCCATGTTGCTCTACAGTGTCATGACTGGCCTGTTCGGGTCAGGTTACCGTGGATYGCAGTCCTACAATACACATCTCTCACACCCACCTGAGRGGGAGAGTTCGAGAGGTATRGAGGTGGGGGYTTTATGACACCTCACRACCATTTTAAATCTTAAGGCAGCAGACTAAATCCCTTTGTCCTCTCAGTGTGGAGGAATGGAACGTATGATGGGCCTATGGAGAACCTACCTCAGAACAGWAACATGCAGTAAATAGACTTTGGGAAAATACATTTCATCAGCCAAAATGGTAGTAATGACGACAGATGGAACATGAAAAAGAWTGTCGTTTTTGTTACGTTATTAAAAGTTAAATGATGACGTTATAACGAAAACTTTGTAACTTGAAGAGTTTTCACATTACTCCCCGAGGTCAGGCTGACCGAGACACCCAGAYGCTCCATAAATGACACCGAGGAGCGGTCCATCGACACACCAGACTCGGTCAGCCTGACCCCGAGAGTAATGGGCAGGTGSAGAGAGTGAACCAGGATGTGGGTCGGTTTCTGCGGTCGTATTGCCAGGACCGGCCAGGTGAATGCGCGAGGTACGTCCCATGGGCGGAGTTGGCTCAGACCTCATTCCGCCACTCCTCCACGAACATGTCGCCTTTCCAGTGCGTGTTGGGCTACCAGCCGGTCCTGGCACCGTGGCATCAGAGCCAGACCGAAGCTCCTGCGGTCAGAGAGGATCCACCCTCTATGATCATCTATTTTGTGAAGTACACCAGTACCCTTCCTGCAGCAAAGCACCCCCACAACCATGATCTGACACCACCCTGCTTCACGGTTGGATGGTGGTTTTCGGCTTGCAACCTCCCCTTTTTCCCACAAACATAACGATGGTCATGATGGCCTAAACCGTTTATTGTTTGTTCATCAGACCAGAGGACATTTCTTCCAAAAAGTACGTCTTTGGTCCCCATGTGCAGTGCAAACCATCGCTGGCTTTAAATGGCGGTTTTAAGAGCAGTGGCCTTCTTCCTTGCTGAGCGGCCACTCTTCAGGTTATGTCGATATACAGGCATCGTATTTAAGTGGATATAGTACTTTTGTTAACTGTTTCCTCCAGCAGCTTCCACAATATCCTTGTGGCTGTTGTTTCTGGGATTGATTTTCACTTTTGCACCAATGTACGTTCGTCTTAGGAGGCAGAACGCGTCTCCTTCCTGAGCGGTATGAAACGCTGCGTGGTCCATGGTGTTTATACTTGCGTACTAATTGTTTGTACAGATAAACGTGGTTACCTTCAGGCATTTGGGAATTGCTCCCAGATGAACCAGACTTGTGGAGGTCCACAATTTTTATTAGGTATTGGCATTTCTTTGATTTCACCCATTGATGTCAGCAAAGAAGGCACTGAGTTTGAAGTAGGCCTTTGAAATACATCCACAGGTGCACCTCCAATTGACTAAAATGATGTCAATTAGCCTATCAGAAGCTTTATAAAGCCATGACATCATTTTCTGGAATTTTCCAAGCTGTTTAAATGCATGGTCAAATTAGTGTTTGTAAACTTGTGACCCACTGGAATTGTGATACAGTGAATTATAAGTGAAAGAATCTGTCTGTAAACAATTGTTGGAAAAATTACTTGTGTCATGCACAAAGTAGATGTTCTAATTGACTTGCCAAAACTATAGTTTGTTAACAGACATTTGTGGAGTGGTTGAAAAAACGAGTTTGAATGATTCCAACCTAAGTGTATGTAAACTTCCGACTTCATGTCATGGAGCTAGGAGTGGTGGGTGCGGAGTCAGGCGCAGAGAGCAGAGGATTTTGGGTTTCCGTAATTTTTCCGGACAGAACAAGGTCACGCCAAACAACAAGAGGGGACAAATACTGACCTACCCAAAACAGGACACAAAAACAGTCCAACAAAATAACAAACGCAACCATCTACACTCATAACAGAAAATAAGCCCGCACAAACAGCAGGCGGGCATAAACGGCTTAATAGCCATGAACAAAAACCCAAACGAGAAACAGGTGAAACCAATAAAGACAAACCAACAGAAAGGAAAAGGGAATCGGTGGCAGCTAGTAGACCAGTGACGACGACCGCGAGCGCCGCCCGAACAGGAAGAGGAGCCACCTTCGTGGAAGTCGTGACATTACCCCCCACACACCCCTAGCTTCCGGCAGGGCAGGCGGAGGGGCAGGTTTCGGGTCGAGAGCCAGACCGGATCCCCCGTGGCAAACACGGGGGCTTCACTGCTGTGGCGGTCAGCGCTCCTCTTCTGCCGCCACCAGCTTGTTTGAGAGATTCCTGGACGGCTCTCCAAGTCTCCTTTGAGTGCTGCACCCTACCCTCT
>NW_019945655.1:7084-9959 GCF_002910315.2 Salvelinus sp. IW2-2015 | reverse complement strand
TGGCTTCAGTATCTGTACTCACGTCCAGAGTCACGGAATACTAAGAGAGACGTGTTTCCGAACAAAACGTTAATACTGTACTGTTCTGAACCAAACACTCTCTTCAGTATTGGAACAGTACAGATACTGAACCAAACTCTCTCTTTGTCATGTGTGCTCCCTCTCCGGCCTCTAGGTCACCAGGCTGCTCGTTATGGCGCACACCTGTCACCATCGTTACGCTCATCAGAGCACAATGACACTCACCTGGACTCCATCACCTCCTTGATTACCTGCCCTATATCTGTCACTCCCTTGGTTCCTTCCCCAGGCGTCATTGTTTCTGTTTCTTGTCTTCGCGTGTTTCGTGTTTTCCATTATGTTGCATTTATTTATTAAAACACACTCCCTGAACGTGCTTTTCTACTCTCAGCGCACTCGTTACAGAATGACTCCTCACCAAAGGGAAGCATCAGGGAGTTTTTTTTGTTTTTGTGTTGAAGGTGATGTCGGGTCCAAGTGTCAGGACCGAGGCAACTGGGGAGCTCTCACCCAGCTCATCAAGCTCTCACTCCTCAGCCGGTTTGTCAGGTTTCTGTGCCTCGGTGGAGACAACCGGTCTGCTCCTGATCCCCAGGGTTTGTCCCTGTGGTTGGAGTCCTGCGGCTGGAACGAACGCGCCAGGGAGGGGGTACTGTCACGTATGCTCTCTCTCTGGCGCTCTAGGTCACCATGCTGCCACGCATCAGCTGGATCGACAGGTTCCTGCTCCTTGGCAAAGGCGACCGGTCCGCTCCTGATCTCCGGGATCGTCACTGTGGTTAGCGTCCTGCGGCTGGAGCCGAATGCGCCAGGGAGGGGGTACTGTCACGTGTGCTCCCTCTCCGGCCTCTAGGTCACCAGGCTGCTCGTTATGGCGCACACCTGTCACCATCATTACGTGCATTAGCGCATAATGACACTCACCTGGACTACATCACCTCCATGATTACCTTCCCTATATATGTCACTCCCTTGGTTCCTTCCCCAGGCGTCATTGTTTCTGTTACTTGTCTGTGCGTGTTCGTGTTTTGTATTATGTCACATTTATTTATTAAAACACACTCCCTGAACTTGATTCACAACTTTCAGCGCACTCGTTACTCTCTTCAGTATTGGAACAGTACAGATACTGAACCAAACACTCTCTTCAGTAATGGAACAGTACAGATACTGAACCAAACACTCTCTTCAGTATAGGAACAGTACAGATACTGAACCAAACACTCTCTTCAGTAATGGAACAGTACAGATACTGAACCAAACACTCTCTTCAGTTAGAAAAATAAAAATGTAACACATGAAAATGTCATTACAATAACGAGGCTATATACAAGGGGTACCGGTACCGAGTCAATGTGCGGGGGTACAGGTTAGTTGAGGTCATTGACTAACAGCGAGTGGCTCTCGATGATGCAATTGTATAGCTTTTTGAGGATCTGAGGACCCATGCCAAATCTCCTGAGGGGGAAAAGGTGTTGTCGTGCCCTCTTCACAACTGTCTTGGTGTCTGTTGACCATGATAGTTCGTTGGTGATGTGGACACCAAAGAACTTGAAAACTCTCGACAAGCTACACTTCAGCCCCGTGCGATGTTAATGGGGGCCTGTTAGGCCCTCCTTTTCCTATAGTCCACGATCAGCCTCCATTGTATTGATGGTATTAGAAAAACCATTCCGTGACTATTTCCAAATACTCCGGTATACGATATAATAGGTATACCGTCCAAGCTAGTATATACCCAAACACTCATACAGACACATAAGAGTGTAACACAAAGTCTCTTATCACAGCTGTAAAGTCATTCGTGTCAGAGAGCTGCCTGATGTTCTCTTATCTTAGATTTGTGTGTGTGTGTGTGTGTGGTGGTGTGTGTGTGTGTGTGTGTTGTGTGTGTGTGTGTGTGTGTGTGTGTGTGTGTGTGGTGTGTGTGTGTGTGTGTGTTGTGTAGCCGGTCAATACTCAGGAGGTAAATGCCATAGGTGAAAGGTCGTCTCATTAGCATGTTGTTTGGCAGGAGTTGTCATTAAACACACACAGACAGAAGTAATTAAGGCTTTTAGAATGATCTGTTCTGAAATGACAGAGCGGAGAGACATGGAAATTGAGCAGAGGCAAGAGAGAGCAGATGGGATACACAGAGATAAACACCAGTATGCAAGTTCACACACAGACACAAACTCTCTCTCTCTCTCACACACACACACAGACACACACACACACAGACACACACACAACACACACACACACAAGACAACACACACACACACACACACACACACACACACACACACAAACACACACACAACACACACACACACACACACACACACACACACCACACACACACACACACACCACACACACACACACACAACACACACACACACAACACACACACACACCACACACACACACACCACACACACACCACACACTGCCTGGCAATTTCCTGCATTACCAATATGATGAGAGAGTAAACCACACACAGTCAGAGTTATACTTAACCTTCACCTTTAATAATCATTAGCTTTTTGCAATAGCATTGCTTCAACATTTCAGTATCTCTAATGAAAGTGAGAGTGCCTAACACAATGGCAACTAGAATCTTTTATAGCAAAGATCCACCCCTAGTCGACATGACAAACACAGATAATAGGAACTGCTTCACAAAGAAAGACTTTTACTTTAGAGAGGAGTATCCCATACAGAGACAGCATTCGCTATAAATTATCGTTCAGATTTGATCTCCTAAAACAGGTTATAATCTCATCCTTGATACTTCACTGTCTATGAAAACATTACGTCATCCAATGGCATATATCAATTGTCAATCCTAAGATACTCCCAAACCTGT
>NW_019945655.1:0-3541 GCF_002910315.2 Salvelinus sp. IW2-2015 | reverse complement strand
GAGTGTTTGGTTCAGTATCTGTACTGTTCATTACTGAGAGAGTGTTTGTCACTATCTGTACTGTTCCATTACTAAGAGAGTGTTTGGTTTCAGTATCTGTACTGTTCCATTACTGAAGAGAGTGTTTGGTCTACGTATCTGTACTGTCCATTACTGAAGAGAGTGTTTGGTTCAGTATCTGTACTGTTCCATTACTAGAAGAGTGTGTTGGTTCATATCTGTACTGTTCCATTACTGAAGAGAGTGTTTGGTTCAGTATCTGTACTGTTCCATTACTGAAGAGGAGTGTTTGGTTACTATCTGTACTGTTCCATTACTGAAGAGAGTGTTTGGTTCAGTATCTGTACTGTTCCATTACTGAAGAGAGTGTTTGGTTCAGTATCTGTACTGTTCCATTACTGAAGAGAGTGTTTGGTTCAGTATTGTACTGTTCCATTACTGAAGGAGGTGTTTGGTTCAGTATCTGTACTGTTCCATTACTGAAGAGAGTGTTGGTTCAGTATTGTACTGTTCCAATACTGAAGAGAGTGTTTGGTTCAGTATCTTTACTGTTCCATTACTGAAGAGAGTGGTTTGGTTCAGTATCTGTACTGTTCCATTACTGAGAGAGTGTTTGGTTCAGTATCTGTACTGTTCCATTACTGAAGAGAGTGTTTGGTTCAGTATCTGTACTGTTCCTATACTGAAGAGAGTGTTTGGTTCAGTATCTGTACTGTTCCATTACTGAGAGAGTGTTTGGTTCAGTATCTGTACTGTTCCATACTGAAGAGAGTGTTGGTTCAGTATCTGTACTGTTCCATTATTTTTTTACTTTAGTTTATAGAGTAAATATTTTCTTAACTCTATTTTTTTAACTGCATTGTTGGTTAGGGCATGTAAGTAAGCATTTCACGGTAAGGTCTACACCTGTTGTWTTCGGCGCATGTGACAAATAACATTTTGATTTGATTTAACAATCTTTTGTTTTATAAGTTTGTCAATACATTTGTATATTGTAACTACTTTTTAAGTAACTACCTGCAGTCAACTTGTGCAATATGTTAGGAGATAAAGCAGATCTCGTTCTTTTCACCTGTCACATTATTTTACATTATGAAGTTTACCGTTGTTCCTCAGAACAGTTAAGCCAGTCATGAGTTGGTTGTACAGCACAACAAGAGAACGCGGGAGCAGGTGAATCCAGCTGTGTACAGACAAGGGTCACGTTTTATATTAAACCTTTTTCACAGAAAAAACATTAGAGCAGCATATTCAGCAGAAMATAGTTTCACTGTCATCATATGACAACGGAAGTGCAACACTATTTAGGTAGGCTAACAGAGCTTACAATGAAAAAGCAAGGTATTTCTTGCAAAAACGATGCATGGCCATCATATTTCTAATGTTTATCATAGAAAGAAAGGAGCCAGCTACATGTCCTAATCTTTAGCTCAAAGTTCATCTTAAATTTTTGCCATGTTTGATAAGTCACAGCCCTTTGGATGAGTTATATGTACAGCTGCCACTGCTATCTTTTGATTTCCTTGCGTTTTTTCTCCTCTTGTTCTTGGCCGGTCTGCTCCTCCCCCATCTTCTCTGAGCAGAACAGGCAGACCCGTTGCCCTAGCAATTCCAGACCCCACACAGACACAGCGTGTACACATACTGCTCCAGAGTCAGTACTGTTCTTCCTTCAGACAAGAAAAACTTTGTTAATTTGCTCAATRTCTCTTGTTCACATTCRCTTGTAAATGTCCAAACGCACCAAAAATGAAATTTGGTAGCTCCTACCTATATATGCTTAACTTTGTGAGCTGGATTACCTCTTTAGCAATTTGTTTATGTTCGTTTGCGCTCGTTAGCATATTTAGCTAGCAGCCTCCATTTCCCTATTACCTGTGCTAATTTTGATAGCATTCTGGTAATAGAAGATCAATGGGCTTTTTTGAATTTTTTTGCCGACCCCTTGACTACTCAGCCAGTAATACAGCAAATCCCAGAATGAGAGAAGGGCGGTATGATGATATGAAATCTGGATGCCGCCCAACGCCAGTATATAGTGTATCTGCCAGTGGGTGAGTGTACACTTGTGTGTTTGTCTGCCTATTAGTGTTTGTTATAGGGGGTGTCTGCCACGTCTTCACAACCTATTACACAAAGAACATTTCTTCATTTGATCAGCTCTTCAGCCCTAAACAGAGGACAAAGAACACAGAAGTATCAGGATAAAGGTAAGACTCAGATGAGCAACAGGGGCAAAGGTACAGGACGGCAGGCAGGCTCAGGGTCAGGTCAGGCCTGAGCCTTTTTGAACACCTCCTGAAGGTCCTAGGTGAATCCCACGGAATGGCGGAGAGGTCCGGGGCACTTCGACGGGCCCAGTAAGACGTCCCGGGGAAGGTTGCGCTAACTTCAGACACTGGGCGTGGCAGAACAAACTCCAGCCTTGATGGCACCAGTAGACCAGTTGATGAGTGGATTCTGTCGCTGGAGCCAGGAGAATCCCAATACCATGGGAATCTGAGGAGACTTGATGAGCAGGAATTTAATGGTCTCCCTGTGATTCCCTGACACCCGTAGGTTGATAGGAGTGGTAGTATGAGTGACCCGACCTATAGAGCGCACATCCAGCGCTCTAACATCCATGGGATGGAGAGGCGGGTGTGTTCAGCTCGGAAGCCAAGTAGCGTCCAAAAAACTCTCATCGCCCCAGAGTCAGTGAGGACCTGGAGAGATTTAGACGGGCTTCCCCAAAGCAGAATGGCATGAACAGGGGTGCGAGCAAAGACAAGAGGACACAAAATGATCAYGTCCCGCAATACAGAAAACTCTTTGTGTTGATCCTGTATTGCYGTTCCGCTGGCAATTGCCCAGTTCCACCTAGTTGCGTGGGCTCCAGAAGCGGTGACTCAGCCGTCTCCGGCGACTGARGGAATGTCGGGAGGCCTCAGGTTCTCTCGGCAACGGGATCGTCGGGGACTTCCAGGATGACTCGGAGGCAAGGACGTGCGAGCGAAGTCGAATTTCCTCTCCCTCCATCGTTCCTGTAGTCGCCCATCGATTCAGATGGTCAAAGTGATGAGGGAATTGAGATCCGTAGGTAACTCCCGAGCAGCAAGCTAGTCCTTGACCTSCTCCGAGATGCCGTGCAGGAACATATCAAACAGTGCTTCCTGGTTCCAAGCACTCTYCACTGCCAACATGCGTAAATCCACCGTATAGTCAGCCACACTGCAGGAGTCCTGCCAGAGCTGGATTAGCTTCCGGGCAGCYTCTCTCCCGGAGAACGKGGTGTAAAAAAMCTTCTTCACCTCTCCCACRAACCCCTCCAGACTAACACATATGGCCGGCTGTTGTTCCCATACAGTAGTTGCCCAGGTGAGAGCCCTCCCAGACATCAGCGTGATAAGATAGGCTATCTTGGAGTGATCCGAGGGGAAGGAGGAGGGATGAAGCACGAAAATGACTTCTCTTAAAACCTCTCTGGGATATGTGGGACGGTAGCGTCCCACCTGGCCAACATCCAGTGAAAATGCAGAGCGCCAAATTCAAATAAATTACT
>NW_019945654.1:35423-41436 GCF_002910315.2 Salvelinus sp. IW2-2015 | reverse complement strand
TGAGAAAGTTACATTTAAATGAAATAAGGTTGTTAATATGGGTGATTGTTAAAAGGACAATATGTCTGAGAGGACTGGGCTCTCACTGGAGTACTCTGAGTTTTATCTGGAAGACCTGAGACCTCACTCCCCTGCCCGTATCCCCTGAGACTCACTCCCCTGCCCGTTCCCCTGAGCTTCACCTCTACCCTGCCCGTTCCCTGAGACCTCACTCCCTGCCTTCCCATGAGACTCACTCCCTTCCCTCGTCTCTCTCCACCCCTCGTCTCTCTCCACCCCTCGTCTCTCTCCATCCCGTCGTCTCTCTCCATCCCTCTTCTCTCTCCACCCTCGTCTCTCCTTTTCATCCCTCGCTCTCTCCACCCTCGTCTCTCTCCACCCCTCGTCTCTCTCCCACCCCTCGTCCTCTCCCTCCACCTCGTCTCTCTCCATCCCTCTTCTCTCTCCACACCCTCGTCTCTCTCCACCCCTCCTCGTCTCTCTCCACCCCTCGTCTCTCTTCATCCCTCTTCTCTCTCCATCCCTCTTCTCTCTCCATCCCTCTTCTCTCTCCATCCCTCTTTTCTCTCGATCCCTCCCATCTCTCATCCCTATACCTAACATGGTCTGACTGACTGTCAGGACACCGACAGCGGGTCAAGGAAAGTTCACCTCTGGACCGTTCTGTCCTGCCCTTGCTCTGTTCAGAAAGTAAATTACCCATGATACCTAGCGGACCATTTGGGACACAGACCATGTATAGTTTATTAGCAGTCATTCCAAAAAGAGAGAGTCTGTACTTAATTTCCCCCTCAGGTCTCCTCTACTGGACCATATCGGCCTACAGTACCACCATGAATATTCTGTTTCTGAGCTAACAGAACTCTGGGGACTTTCTGGAATAGTTTCCATTCTATGGAACCTCAGAACGGAAACTTGCATCCCACCACAGAACTCAATCTCTTCAGTCATATCGGGCCGAACAAACACACCGAGAGACTAGATCAACACGAGACACGTGGGTCCTGAGAGGTATCCTACGAAGCAGGTTTGAGGAGTTAGCCAAGTAACTTTGGTCAACTCTGAGTTCAACTCGGGGATAACCGGTCATATACGAAAGTGGCTGGTAGCCAGGTATATTTCTATGGCAACGGGTCCTTCAGAACGACCCTGCAGCGGGGCATTTTTAGTTTGCTTGATATTCGGCGATGTGAAAAACCAACCGGACCAAACTAACAAATACAATGTAACAAATAATCCAACTCTGATTGGAACTATAGCTCAGAACTGTGTGTGAAAACACCATAAATGACCAACGGAGGACAACTTTATGGGACTCCCTCCCATACGGAGGACAACTGGCTCAGCGTCGACTGACTTGCCTAGTTAAATAAAGGTTATATAAAAAAAAAAAATGTATTATAAAATTATTTTAGTTCTGTCCTTGAGCTGTTATTGTCCATTAATATTCTGTATTATGTTTCGTGTTCTGTGTGGAACCCCAGGAAGAGTAGCTGCTACTTTAACAACAACTAATGATGATCCTATTAAAATAAAATGAAAAAATACAACAACGAAAAAATGCCCATGCAGACATCAGCCAATGGGGTTCAAAGACGAAGACGATATAATAGGAGAGAGATGTTTAAGAATCAGTAGGTGTGTTGTCCTGCACTGAGGCCGGGCCAAGACCAACACGGCTTGTTTCAACACGAGTATCTCATCTCTTCTAAGGTCGTTGGTATGACAACAACATCATACTGTATTATTGTTAAATACGAGATGAGAGTCCACAGCTCAATCTCAAATAGCACMCTATTCCCTACATAGCCCATAGGGCTCTGGTTAAAAGTAGTGCACTACATAGGGATTAGGGTGCCCATAGGGCTCTGGTTAAAAGTAGTGCACAACATGGGGAATAGGGTGCCATAGGGCTCTGGTTAAAAGTAGTGCACTACATAGGGAATAGGGTGCCATAGGGCTCTAGTTAAAAGTAGTGCACTACATGGGGAATAGGGTGCCATAGGGCTCTGGTTAAAAGTAGTGCACTACATGGGGAATAGGGTGCCATAGGGCTCTGGTTAAAAGTAGTGCACTACATAGGGAATAGGGTGTCATTTGGGACTCAGCCAGCCCATGTAGCGGTATCTATATTAATAGCAGGTTGTCTATGGACTGTTCTGAGGCCAAACCAAACGAAGGGTATAGGACTTGGCTCACTGTTCTGCTCTGTAGTTGCTTTCAGATAAAACAGACCAGCAGCTGGGAAAGAAAAGCTTGTGGATTTTACATTCCACATGAAGACTCCACAGAATCAGACACAAGTACAGCACCGTTCCCTACATCCAGTCCAACATCACTCTCTACCCCGTCAACTTGGTCCTAACCCTCCAGTGTTTGCAGATGGGAACGGGTATGGATAGATCTACAGCAGTGAAGTGGTTGAGTTTCCACCATATTTCTTCCATCTTACAGATATGCAAACATCGAAGGGATAGGGCCCGGGGGGGGGGGGGAGAGCAGTTGGGATTGAACCATATTTTGTCTAGCTAGGAGATGGCCTGTCAGAGGAGGATGCATGTAGAGGAACGATACATGTAGAGAAGGGTACATGTAGAGAAGGAACATGTAGAAGGATACATGTTAGAGAAGGCATACATGTAGAGAAGGTACATGTAGAGAAGGATACATGAAGAAGGATACATGTGAGAAGGATACATGTAGAGAAGGGTACATGAGAGAAGGATACATGTAGAGAAGGATACATGTAGAGAAAGGATACATGTAGAAGAGATACATGTAGAGAAGGATACATGTAAGAAGATACAGTAGAGAAGGGTACATGTAGAGAAGGATACATTAGAGAAGATACATGTAGAGAAGGATACATGTAGAGAGGGTACATGTAGAGAGGTACATGTAGAGAAGGATACATGTAGAGAAGGATACATGTAAGAGAAGGATACATGTAAGAAGGATGGATGTAGAGAGGGTACAGTAGAGAGGTACATGTAGAGAAGGATACATGTAGAGAAGAACATGTAGAGAAGGATACATGTAGAGAAGGATACATGTAGTAGAGATACATGTAGAGAAGGTACATGTAGAGAAGATGATGTAGAGAGGGTACATGTAGAGAAGATACATGTAGAGAAAGATACATGTAGAGAAGGATCAATGAGAGAAGGAGTACATGTAGAGAAGGATAACATGTAGAGAAGGGTACATGTAGAGAAGGTACATGTAGAGAAGGATACATGTAGAGAAGATACATGTATGAGAAGGGTACATGTAGAGAAGGATACATGAGAGAAGGATACATGTAGAGAAGGATACATGTAGAGAAGGATACATGTAGAGAAGAGAAACATGTAGAGAAGGATACATGTAGAGAAGGATACATGTAGAGAGTACATGTAGAGAAGGATACATGAGAGAGACATGTAGAGAAGGATGCCTTGTCCAGCGACACTACCTAACATCCTTCTATTCCACAGTCCAGAAGGAAATAGGGGGAAACTGAGACAAACATGTGATTTACGAACAACATCTATATAGAACATCATATTCCACTACATCAATCAGAAATGTCTGTCTATGGAAACGTATATTCCCCATACATCTATCCTCCTAACTATACACACTGAAACTCCTATAGCTATACACACTGAAAACTCCCATAGAGATACATACTGAAACTCCTATAGAGATAACACACTGAAACTCCATAGAGATACATACTGAAACTCCTATAGCTATACACACTGAAACTCCCATAGAGATACATACTGAAACTCCCATAAGATACACACTGAAACTCCATAGCTATACATACTGAAACTCCCATTGAGATACATACTGAAACTCCCATAGAGAACTGATCATACATAGGAAACTCCCATAGAGATACATACTGGAACTCCATAGAGATACATACTGAAACTCCCATAGCTATACATACTGAATCTCCCATAGCTATACATACTGAAACTCACATAGCTACACTAACTGAAACTCCCATAGAGATACATACTGAAACTCCATAGAGAACATACTGAAACCCCATTGAGATACATACTGAAACTCCATAGATACATACTGAAACTCCAAGAGATACATACTGAAACTCCCATAGAGATACATACTGAAACTCCCATAGATATACATACTGAAACTCCCATAGAGATACATACTGAAACTCCCATAGAATACATACTGAAACTCCCATAGAGATACATACTGAAACTCCCATTGAGATACTACTGAATCCCCAGATAACATACTGAAACTCCATAGAGATACATACTGAAACTCCCAAGAGATACATACTAAACTCCCATAGAGATACATACTGGAACTCCCAAAGAGATACATACTGAAACTCCATAGAGATACATAATGGAACTCCCATTGATATACATACTGAAACTCCCATAGCTATCCATACTGAAACTCCCATAGAGATACATACTAAAACTCCCATAGAATACATACTGAAACTCCCATGAGATACATACTGAAACTCCCATAGAATACATACTGAAACTCCCATAGAGATACATACTGAAACTCCATAGAGATACATACTGAAACTCCCAAAGAGATACATACTGAAAACTCCCATAGAGATACATAATGGAACTCCCATTGATAACATACTAAACTCCCATAGCTATCCATACTGAACTCCCATAGAATACATACTGAAACTCCCATAGAGATACATACTGAAACTCCCATTGAGATACATACTGAAACTCCCATTAGATACATACTGAAACTCCCATAGAGATACATACTGAAACTCCCATAGAGATACATACTGAAACTCCCATAGAGAATACATACTGGAACTCCCAAAGAGATACATACTGAAACTCCATAGAGATACATAATGGAACTCCCATTATATACATACTGAAACTCCCATAGCTATCCATACTGAAACTCCCATAGAGATACAACTGAAACTCCCATAGAGATACATACTGAAACTCCATTGAGATACATACTGAAACTCCCATAGAGATACATACTGAAACTCCCATAGAGAACATACTGAAACTCCCATAGAGATACATACTGAAACTCCCAAAGAGATACATACTGAAACTCCATAGAGATACATACTGAAACTCCCATAGAGATACATACTGAAACTCCCATAGAGATACATACTGAAAACTCCCATAGAGATACATACTGAAACTCCCATAGAGATACATACTGAAACTCCCATAGAGATACATACTGAAACTCCCATAGAGATACATACTGAAACTCCCAAAATACATACTGAAACTCCCATAGAGATACATACGAAACTCCCAAGAGATAACATACTGAAACTCCCATAGAGAACAACTGAAAACTCCCATAGAGATACATACTGAAACTCCCATAGAGATACATACTGAAACTCCCATAGAGATACATACTGAAACTCCCATAGAGATACATACTGAAACAATGTTAAGTCTGAGAGATATAAAAGGGACAATGATGGTTGAGGTTTGATACAAACACCAGTCCCAGTCTACACACCTTCTAAGGGTTAAGGTTCATAAATATCCCCTAGATACTGTCCCAAGGACAAGGTGACCTGTGTCGAACTTCACTCAGTATCCTATCATCACACATCGATGCCAATTGAGTTTTCAAAGTCACTAACTAAATCAGTAACATGCTAACCATGTTTCTGCAGGAAGGAGGTGATGAGGGGGTAGTGTTTGACAACAACCTCTGTGTGAAGTGGGTCGAGCAGACAGTCACATTGAGCTCACAGTAGGTAATTGTGTCATTTCACCATAAGCACAGAGACAGAGGGAGAGAGGGAGGGAGAGAGGGAGGGAGACGGGGCCAAGGCAAGAGCAGTCAGAGAGAATCAGACAGGACCAGCCAACCAGTCAGAATCAGACAGGGCCAGACCAGCTAGACAATCAGAATCAGACAGGGCCAGACCAGCTAGACAGTCAGAATCAGACAGGGCCAGACCAGCTAGACAGTCAGAATCAGACAGGGCCAGACCAGCTAG
>NW_019945654.1:29232-35398 GCF_002910315.2 Salvelinus sp. IW2-2015 | reverse complement strand
ACTAAGACAGTCAGAAATTCACAGACAGGTTAGTCGCTGCAGAGTTGACCGCTTAGCGACGTCGAATTCAGCATGGCCCCAACCAGCTCTCATATAATCTCCAAGTTACAGCAATTCAGACTATGTCGTGCGACGCAACCATGCGTGAGAATGTTTCAGGAATTCGAGTCATATAACGGCCTTCTCAGTGTAACTAGCGTGTAGCAGTCCAGGACTTCCAGCGTTACCAAAGGACCCCCGAAGCCAGCTAGATTCCAAGTGCAACCAATTCAAGGCACAGAGCGCCCAGCCCTCGCAGCCGTCCTCGAAGATAGACAGCCCGAGTCTAGGCCACCCTCGCCGCTCTGCGGAACTTTGCAGTTAATGTACACCTCGCATTCCTTCCACGCTCAACACTTTCCAATGGGTTCGATACTTCTCAGCGATTTTTCGTCAGACTTGGCTCCTCGCTGTTAATGTTATTAATTCCTACACATATTATGGTTTTAAATTCCGCCCAGTGGCGGAGCGTTCGTTCGAGATGAGAAAAGACAATATCACCAGGGAAGTATGACGACCCATGCTTCTCCTGCTTCATCTGCCTCCCTCTGCGCCATCACAGTTTACATCCAGTGGTGAGTACTTAGTTTTGTTTGATTGTAGACTCAACTTTGTTATTGCGAGCTATAGAGTCTCGTGGAGTGCGTTCAGCTATGACTATCATAACTTTCCCACCATAGTAGGGAATAGGGGACAGGAGACTAATCAGTGCAATCAACATACAGTAGGAAGGTCTCGGGGGAAATCGACTAGCAAAATTTACCTATATTTAAATAACGAAGTATAGGCAGAAACCGAGGTTCAACTTTGGTGTTTTGACAACACAGTTCATGGTAGACATCTCTAATTGCGGGACAAGGATAGGGTTTTTCTTTATCTTTTACTATTTTCTAATGTGTTTGGTTCACCCCTAGAATAATTAAGTGAAGTATCATGCAAAATCAATATGAAGGAGAGATAAACAGCATAGCTTGGTAGTCACTAGTCCCAGTAAGACAACTATCAGGAAGTAATATGATGAGGAACTTCTTCTAGATAGGTATGTACCCTCACCTCTTTGCCTTGACAACTCTGCTATTGACATCTACTGCGTGTGACAGGGCTTTCTCTCTATGCAGTTCACCTTCCTTGAGATAAGTCACCGTAGAATTAATGTGTGTGCGGCCTAGTCAATGTAGATAGCCGTTATTTAGGAAATAGGGACAGGCGTGTTTGGTCACTATATTAGGGAATTAGGGACAGGCTGGGGTTTTGAATCTTTAATGTCAACTGGTTGAATTTAATTATAGGTGGAATCAAGTCTTTTGTGGAATGTGTCTTTTCCTACCTTAAATGCTCTATAGTGTATACTCAGTCAGAGTCAAGACCCGAGTCTGGTTTTACTATGTTTTGTTAATTAGTTGTAAGTATGGTTACAGAACCCCGCTTGAGGGGTGGTATACAGAACGATAGCCCTATTTGGCTAAAAGGCCAAGTTCCAAGCTCTATGGCAGATACAGCTCAAACTTAAGAAAAGAGAAATTGACTTGAGGAGGTGCAGTGAAAGTCAGCCGAGATTTTGAGGCGTGAAATTTCAAGAACTTTGAAGTTTCTTCAGTGGCATGTTGCAAAAAACCATCATGTGCTATATGTTGAGCTGGCTTCTCATGAGGACCGGCCCTGAGAAAGGAAGAAAAACCCCAAAGTTACCTTCTGCTTGCAGAGGATAAGTTCATTAGAGTTAAACTGCACCTCAGTTATTGCACTATAATTAAGGACAGCTCAAATATAAAGAGGTGAGCTCTTCACGACGAGTGAGTTCAAGTGAAGATTCTACCGAACACTAATATATAGGGGAATTTACGAAGCATCAAACTGGTTCAGAGGAGACTGCGCGGCGGACATCCTGTGGTTACTATATAAGGGAATTGGGGAAACTAGCCGACCTGGGCCTTCAGTTTAGACCTCGCAAATTTTGGGAGCTGCTAAAGGGAGACAGGCAGGGTAACCGACTTTCACCTAATATAAATAAGGGGAAGTCCAGCCAGGACCAAGGAAGACATGAGAGCGTTGCTGGGGGCCTAGTACCTCACGTTACAGAGCATAATGTGAGGAGACACTAGGGGCTTGTGACCTCTGTGAGCTTAATATGTGGAGAATCATTTTATGGGGACCATGTTTGGTGCCTTTTTTAGCTCTGATAGTTAGGGATTGAGTAAGGTAGAGACAGGCATGGGGACGATCTATTACCTATATAGGGGAATAGGGGACATGCTTTTCCTTATGTGTGAGTTTTCTATATAGGGATAGATTTGAGCCGCACCGGACATTTTTTGCTGATGAGTCATGGAGTTGAGGAACCTGAGTGTTTAGATGAGTGTAATAGGGGGGGACCCCAGGTGCTTGTGTGCACTAGATGACTAACGTGTCTAACAGGACAGTGAGGGTTTTATCCCTATATTAATTTAAGGGCACGAGCGGTGAGACGCGGGTAATCAGGGAATGTGCTACCAGCGAGTGTTTAAATTCACTGTACATGATCAAAGGAATACAGGCGCGAACTCCACCCAGTCTTGGGGTGTTTTTCGAAACCTTATAGGGACTTTATATATTGTAGTTGGTTTCAACATTGGGAACCAGGGACTAGGGCGCCCAACACTACTTTCACAGGCTGTTGTTTATGGGGTTAGGGGACCCCAGGCTGGTGTAACAGGGCTATTAACTTGACCTAAGGAGGAAGGCGAGAGATGTAATGGAGTGAGCTGACAACGGATCTCAGATGACCTGGCCTCCACAAATTCACCCGACCTCAGACGCGCAACTGAGATGGTTTTGACTAAAGATAGATGAGGTGTGGACCAAACAGCAGTGTACAGGGGGAACATTGCCCGCCTCAAGCTTAAGTTGAGCTCAGTCCATATGTAAAGGGCAACTCCTTCAAGACTGCTTTATGGTGTCCAATGAAGGGAAAACCTGGTCCCGATATTCGTGGTGTAACGATGTAATATTAGATGGGAAATACCAAGTGTGTGACAAAGCTGTCATCAAGGCCAAAGGGTATGCAGTAGGCCTTTTTTGATAGTATATCTTCCACATTAATATTATTAATGGGTTAATAAATTTACTGATTTATGGTTTAACGGCACAAGTGTTGCTGGATTTCGGGAAGCCTAATATATTGGGATACTGAACCAGGATGTGATTTTTCTGGTTACTAGTCTTGATTATTTATCGATAGTTTTTATGAGGTGATCGGCTTTTTCACTATGGTATTGTTTACAATCGTTAAGAAAAATAAGTCAGAGAAATAAGATAAAGAAAAGCGCATTGGAAATCGCCCGAGGTAGTTGTGTCAATTCTTTTGAGGCTTTTGGTACTGTTAGGGTGGGAGTTCATATTTATAGTATAACCACTCTCCCCACTGCCTCTGAATGACAAGGCGCGCGACTCGAAGAAATAGTTATTAGAGCCAATGTCCCCATTGGATTAGGATATAGTGAGACACGCTGCTTATACTGCCAGCATTCGCAGTTGGGACAAACTAATAGTTAGGTGAGATAGGCAGGACCAATGGTTTGGGCAAATGACACCGATTATCATATCAGATTTTAAGCATTATATATAAAAGTTTGCGCACTCAGTAAGATGATCCGACCATGACTTTTCCTAACTAAGTGAGTTCGTAATTCACTGAAGGACCAGGCGTGGCACCAATAACCAGTCCGATCTATTTACTCTATGAATCTTTGGCAAAAATATCATGGTTTCTAGTATCATTCCCGAAAAGTCAAAAGGTGTGATGATGCATATTAGTCAGCTGCGGCATTCGAGGCCCTCTGGTCACGATTAAGTGACATAGAAAACTCGGGGTGATAGTTCGATACGGGTCTCGCCACATTATATAGGTGTAAATATATTGTGTGGGGCGCTCGTCTGGTATTTCTGTTCCCAACCTATCAAGACTTGACTAAATGGTAGATCAGAGAAACCAGGTCACTGGATTGCACGTCTGTAGTATAGTGTCTAACGGTTGAATTTCTCAGAGGACGAACCATGAGTGGATGGAAAATGTTACCCATTCCGTACCATTCCTCTCTAATCACCAAGGAGATTGTCTGCCTATCCACCTTCTAGCCTAATCGACCACTGCTGTAACACTCCATAGTCTCAGTGTCTTCAATTGCGTCAATGATCCAAAGCAGCTTGTTGCGCTTGTTGTTTTGTGCGCTACCTGCCATTAGCCCCTGAGGTAAGTAAACAAGCGTTCTCTTACTTCTCTCTCTCCATTACAGAACCTTCTTCCCACTATTAGTAGTTTGTTGGCTTTAGTGATTGGGGAGAGTGTTCTTGAGTTTGTAGGGGACGGATGAGCTTGTTGCGTGAGCTCTTTTGTTTAGGAAAAATAGGGATTCTACGTGTCACTTCAGATTACTACTTCTATGCAGTTACTGTGCTTATGGGCGCATTCACATTTCCGGAAATTAGAGTGCCGCACAATAATCAGCCCTCATATAATGGGTTTCCCCCTCCAGTCCCACTAATCCCTCATGATAGTGGGGTCCCCCTCCATTTTGTCAGGTCAGTGTGTGGTCCCCCATATACATGCTTCTTTCCCCTCTCCAGACGGGCTTTTCTTGATTCTGTCAGCCGGGTTTTCAGAATCAGACAGGGCCAGACCAGCTAGACAGTCAGAATCAGACAGGGCCAGACCAGCTAGACAGTCAGAATCAGACAGGGCCAGACCAGCTAGACAGTCAGAATCAGACAGGGCCAGACCAGCCAGCCAGTCAGACAGCCATCCCAGTGTCCCGGTACATTCCAGGCCTCTGTGGCGCAGTAACCCCTCCATTAGGATCCACAGTGAGGTAGGAGGGAACCATCACAGGGGTTACGACCTCTCTCTCTCTCCCTCCACAGTTACATCACAGTGGGGGCTGGTTGAGATGTGATCACTGTTCAGGACTGAGTGGAGCTGTGATCACTATGTAGGGAATAGGGGACAGGCTGTGATCACTATGTAGGGAATAGGGGACATGCTGGGTTTACTATATAGGGAATAGGGGACAGGCTGGGTTTACTATATAGGGAATAGGGGACAGGCTGTGGTCACTATATAGGGAATAGGGGACAGGCTGTGGTTACTATTAGGAATAGGCGGACAGGCTGTGGGTACTATATAGGAATAGGGACAGGCTGTGGTTAACTATATTTAGGGAATAGACAGGCTGTGGTACTATATGGGATAGGACAGGCTGTGGTTACATGTAGGAAGAGGTGGACAGGCTGGTTACTATACTAGGGGAATAGGGCATGGCTGGTTTTACTATATGAATAGCCAGGCTGCTGGTTGACTATATTAGGAATAGGGACATGTCTTATAGGTCTTGACTATTATAGGAATATGCGACAGTGGTTACTTATGAGACAGGGTGTACCTTAGTATAGGTAATAGGGTACAGGCTGAGGATTACCTATTAGGAAGAGGGACAGCTGTGGTTTCACATATAGGAATAGGGAACAGGCTGGGTTACTATGTAGGGATAGGGGACAGGCTGGGTTACTAATAGAATGGGGACAGGCGGGTTTACTATATAGGGAATAGGGAAAAAAAAAAAAACCCCCCCCCCCCCCCCCCCCCCCCCCCTCCCCCCCCCCCCCCCCCCCCCCCCCCCCCCCCCCCCCCCCCCCCCCCCCCCCCCCCCCCCCCCCCCCCCCCCCCCCCCCCCCCCCCCCCCCGCCCCCCCCCCCCCCCCCCCCCCAAAAAACCCCCCCCCTGGCTGGTTTACTAGTAATAGGGAATAGGGGACAATGCTGTTGGTCACTATATAGGGGAATAGGGGGACAGGCTGTGGTTTACTATATAGGGAAGTAGCGGGACAGGCTTGGTCACTATATAGGGATAGGGACAGGCTGGCGTTTATATGTAGGGAATAGGGACATGGCTGGGTTTACTATATAGGGAATAGGGAACAGGCTGGGTTTACTATATAGGGAATGGGGACAGGCTTGTGGTCTTACTATGTAGGAATAGGGAACAGGTGTTCATATATAGGGAATAGGGGAAGGCTGGGTTACTAATTAGGGAATAGGGGACATGCTGTGGTCACTATATAGGGAATGGGACATAGCTGTGGTTACTATATAGGAA
>NW_019945654.1:24266-25444 GCF_002910315.2 Salvelinus sp. IW2-2015 | reverse complement strand
CAGCAGGCAGGAGGAGGCGAGGGAGGGATGCAGGGAGGGAGGGAGGATGGATGGAGGATGGGAGGAGGTATGGAGGGAGGTATGGAGGGATGGAGGGAGTGATGCCTCCCTCTCTCCCTCCATACCTCCCTCCCTGCCTCCCTCCCCCCATCCCTCCCTGTCTCCACCCTCCCTCCCTGTCTCCATCCCTCCCTCCCTCCCTCCCTGTCTCTATCTCATCCCTCCCTGTCTCCATCCATCCCTCTCTCCCTCCTTTCTCAGAAAAGGCTATTTAAGTCAATTAAGCAGAAAATCAGTCAAAAAATGAATTATCCAGCCTTCTAATCTCATCAGGACCGCATGCTGATCAAGAGGGCAGATTATCACACTAAAATTAGTTTAAAAACAATCCCCCTCCAACCATGGTCACCCTACCTACCCTCTCTGTCTGCTTCCCAAATGGCACCCTATTCCCTATATAGTGCACTAATTTAGACAAGAGCCCTATGGCACCCTATTCCCTATATAGTTTACTACTTTAGACAAGAGCCTATATAGGGCAGTAGACTGGCACATGAGGCAAGTCAAAATTAGTGCATTGTATAGGGGGTAGGGAGCCATTTGAGACACACACCCACTTGACCCTTTCTGTTAGGCCAAGGTGAACCGAGGAGGAGGCTGTTCCTCGCAAATCAATATAGATACACAAGTAGCCTTCAATTATATCTCAAGTGTTTTTATGTACCAATCAAAGTAATAATGCCTGTCCTCCAAAACCCTCTGTGTCTCAAATAGCACCCTAATTCCTATTATAGCCCATATGGACCCTGGTCAAAAGTAGTGCACCGTGTAGGGAATAGGGTGCCGCAGTTGGAACTGAACTCTCTCTCAAAGTGCCACAGTACATCTCTGCAGCTTGAAAAACCCTGTGGAACAAAATCACCATTCAGCGTCTCCTAGCAACAAAGGAAGCCATTCACACAGCCACTCACAACACAGCTGCTGCTCTTTTCAGAATTACACTTCAAGTCTACTGTTCAGAGTGAATGAATCAGCACCAAGGTATTGGTCCTTTTCTACTGTTCAGAGTGAATGAATCAGCTACAAGTGAATCAGCTCCAAGTGAATCAGCTCCAAGTGAATCAGCTCCAAGGTATTGGTCCGTTTCTACTGTTCAGAGTGAATGAATCAGCTCCAAG
>NW_019945654.1:7365-23954 GCF_002910315.2 Salvelinus sp. IW2-2015 | reverse complement strand
GCTGATTCACTTGGAGCTGATTCACTTGAGCTGATTCATTCACTCTGAACAGTAGAAACGGATCCAAGATACCTTGGAGCTGATTCACTTGGAGCTGATTCACTTGGAGCTGATTCATTCACTCTGAACAGTAGAAACGGATCAATACCTTGGAGCTGATTCACTTGGAGCTGATTCATTCACTCTGAACAGTAGAAACGGATCAATACCTTGGAGCTGATTCACTTGGACTGATTCAAAGTGAATCAGCTCCAAGGTATTGATCCGTTTCTACTGTTCAGAGTGAATGAATCAGCTCCAAGTGAATCAGCTCCAAGTGAATCAGCTCCAAGGAATTGCTCCCTTTTCCTTTTTTTATTTTCAGAAACGTATTGTATCTGTCCTCAGAGTATGTGCAGACCAGCTGGCTGAAGTGTTTACGGAAATATTCAATCTCTCCCTGTCCCAGTCTGTTGTCCCCACCTGCTTCAAGATGTTCACCATTAGTGATAATGGCGCCGGAGGGGATGGCGGACGTTTTACGGGCTCCTAACCAACTGTGTTATTTCGTTTGTAACTTATTTTGTACATGACGTTGCTGCAACCCGTCTCTTATGACCGAAAGGAGATTCTGGACGTCAGAACAGCGATGACTCACCTCGAACTGGACAAAGATTTTTTTCTTTAAATGAGTCTGACGAAAAAGATATACAACTTCTCCGAGACCAGGCCCGAGATGGAAACACAGGGTCCGGAGGTCGGGGGACCTTGTGAGAATTCATCTGCGAGTCGCCTCTACCATTCGTTCTATTGGCCAACGTGCAATCACTGGAGAATAAACTGGATGATCTACGATTTGAAACTATCCTACCAACAGGACATTAAAAACTGTAATATCTTATGTTTCACGGTGGACCATTCTTAATACACAAGGGAAACTGTTGAGCGTGAAAAACCCAGAAGCGTTACAGTTCCTGACACAAACCGGTGAGCCTGTCACCTACTGCCATACCCTGTTCAAAGGCACTTGAATCTTTTGTCTTGCCCGTTCACCATCTAAATCGTACCCATTCAGAATCCATGTCTCAATTGTCTCAAGCCTTCAACGTCCTTAATGAACCTATCTCCTCCCCTTTTATCTACACTGATTGAAGTGGATTTAACAAGTGACATCAATAAGGGATCGTAGTTTTCACCTGGATTCACCTGGTCAGTCTTTGTATATATTAGGGATCCCCATTAGCTATATTCGGCCTTGTCTCAGGATGGTAAGTTGGTGGTTGAAGAGATCCCTCTAGTGGTGTGGGGGATGTGCCTTGGCAAAGTGGGTGGGGTTATATCCTGCCTGGTTGGCCCTGTCCGGGGGTATCATCGGATGGGGCCACAGTGTCTCCTGACCCCTCCTGTCTCAGCCTCCAGTATTTATGCTGCAGTAGTTTATGTGTCGGGGGGCTAGGGTCAGTCTGTTATATCTGGAGTATTTCTCCTGTCTTATCCGGTGTCATGTGTGAATTTAAGTAAAATGTTCTCTATTTTTCTCTCTTTCTTTCTCTCTCTCGTAGGACCATGCATCAGGACTACCTGGCCTGATGAACTCCTTGCTGTCCCCCAGTCCACCTGGCCGTGCTGCTGCTCCAGTTTCAACTGTTCTGCCTGCGGCTATGGAACCCTGACCTGTTCACCAGACGTGCTACCTGTCCCAGACCTGCTGTTTTCAACTCTTTAGAGACAGCAGGAGCGGTAGAGATACTCAGAATGATCGGCTATGAAAAGCCAACTGACATTTACTCCTGAGGTGCTGACCTGTTGCACCCTCGACAACTACTGTGATTATTATTATTTGACCCTGCTGGTCATCTATGAACATTTGAACATCTTGGCCATGTTCTGTTATAATCTCCACCCGGCACAGCCAGAAGAGGACTGGCCACCCCTCATAGCCTGTTCCTCTCTAGGTTTCTTCCTAGGTTCTGGCCTTTCTAGCGGAGTTTTTCCTAGCCACCGTGCTTCTACACCTGCATTGCTTGCTGTTGGGGGTTTTAGGCTGGGTTTCTGTACAGCACTTTGAGATATCAGCTGATGTAAGAAGGGCTTTATAAATACATTTGATTGATTGATTGATGTCATGGAAAGAGCAGGTGATCCTAACGTTTAGTATACATACTGTATTCTAGTCAAGGCTCATCCTATATACAGTCAAAAGTTTGGACACATGATAGTGAAGACATAAACACCGATGAAATAATACATGGAATCAAAATAGTAACCAAAAAAGTGTTGAACAAATCAAAATATATTTTTTATTTGAGATTCTTTAAAGTAGCCACCCTCGATGACAGCTTTGCACACTCTTGGCATTCTCTCAAACAGCTTCATGAGGTAGTTTGGTGTGCCTTGTTAAACGTTAATTTGTCAAATTTCTTTCCTTTTTAATGTGTTTGAGCCAATCAGTTGTGTTTTGACAAGGTAGGGATGGTATACAGGAGATAGCCCTATTTGGTAAAAGACCAAGTCCATATTATGGCAAGAACAGCTCAAATAAGCAACGAGAAACAACAGTCCATCATTACTTTAAGACATGAAGGTCAGTCAATACGGAACATTTCAAGAACTTTGACAGTTTCTTCAAGTGCATCAGGCAAAACCCATCAAGCGCTATGATGAAACTGGCTCTCATGAGGACCGCCACAGGAAAGGAAGACCCAGAGTTACCTCTGCTGCAGAGGATAAATTCATTGGAGTTAACTGCACCTCAGATTGCAGACCAAATAAATGCTTCACAGAGTTCAAGTAACAGACACATCTCAACATCAACAGTTCAGAGGAATCAATAGTCCTAATTGCTGCAAAGAAACCACTACTAAAGGACACCAATAAGAAGAAGAGACTTGCTCGGGCCAAGAAACACGAGCAATGGACATTAGACCGGAAATCTATCCTTTGGTCTGATGAGTCCAAATGTGAAATGTTTGGTCTTTGTGAGACGCATAGTAGGTGAACGGATGATCTCTGCATGTGTGGTTCCCACCGTAAAGCACGGAGGAGGAGATGTGAGCGTGCTTTGCTGGTGACACGGTCTGTGATTTATTTAGAATTCAAGGCACACTTAACCAGCATGGCAACCACAGCATTCTGCAGTGATACGCCATCCCACCTGGTTTGCGGTTAGTGGGACTATCATTAGTTTTTCAACAGGACAATGACCCAAAACACACCTCCAGGCGGTGTAAGGGCTATTTGACCAAAGAGAGTGATGGAGTGCTGCATCAGATGACCTGGCCTCCACAATCACCCGACCTCAACCCAATTGAGATGGTTTGGGATGAGTTGGATCACAGAGTGAAGAAAAAGCAGCCAACAAGTGCTCAGAATATGTGAGAACTCCTTCAAGACTGTTGGAAAAGCATTCCAGGTGAAGCTGGTTGAGAGAACACCAATAGTGTGCAAAGCTGGCATCAAGGTGGCAGGTAGCCTAGTGGTTAGAGCGTTGAACTAGTAACCGAAAGGTTGCAAGATCGAATCCCCGAGCTGACAAGGTAAAAATATGACGTTCTGCCCCTGAACAGGAAGTTAACCCACTGTTCCCCGGTAGGCCGTCATTGTAAATAAGAAGTTGTTCTTAACTGATTTGCCTAGTTAAATAAAGTAAAATGTAAAAAAAAGGCAAAGGGTGGTTACTTTGAAGAATCTCAAATATAAAATATATTGAGATTTGTTTTAACACTTTTTTGGTCACTACATGATCCTCGTAAAACTGACCATCCTACCGATCCTCGACTTCTGCGATGTCATTTACAAAATAGCCTCCAACACTCTACTCAGCAAACTGGATGCAGTCTATCACAGGGCCATCCGTCACCAAAGCCCCTTATACCACCCACCACTGCGACCTGTATGCTCTCGTCGGCTGGCCCTCGCTACATATTCGTCGCCAGACCCACTGGCTCCAGGTCATCTATAAGTCTATGCTAGGTAAAGCTCCGCCTTATCTCAGCTCACTGGTCACGATATCAACACCCACCTGTAGCACGCGCTCCAGCAGGTATATCTCACTGGTCATCCCCAAAGCCAACACCTCCTTTGGCCGCCTTTCCTTCCAGTTCTCTGCTGCCAGTGACTGGAACAAATTGCAAAAATCACTGAAGCTGGAGACTTACATTTCCCTCACTAACTTTAAACATCAGCTATCTGAGCAGCTAACCGATCGCTGCACCTGTACACAGTCCATCTGTAAATAGCCCACCCAATCTACCTACCTCATCCCCATATTGTTTTAGTTACTTTGCTGCTCTTTTGCACACCAGTATCTCTACTTGCACACCTTCATCTGCTCATCATCATCTGCTCATCTGTCACTCCAGTGTTAATCTGCTAAATTGTAATTACTTTGCTACTATGGCCTATTTATTGCCTACCACCTCACGCCATTTGCACACACTGTATATAGACTTTCTATTTTTCTACTGTATTATTGACTGTACGCTTGTTTATTCCATGTGTAACTGTGTTGTTGTTTGTGTCGCACTGCTTTGCTTTATCTTGGCCAGGTCGCAGTTGTAAATGAGAACTTGTTCTCAACTTGCCTACCTGGTTAAATAAAGGTGAAATAAAAGAATACATAAAATTCCATACAATGTAGAAAATAGTAAAAATAAAGAAAAACCCTTGAATGAGTAGGCGTGTCCAAACCTTTGACCGGTACTGTAAATACTGCCTTTTCTATTCAAATACTGTCCATAATGTCTATACACACCATCATATTCATATACAGTGGGGAGAACAAGTATTTGATACACTGCCAATTTTGCAGGTTTTCCTACTTACAAAAGCATGTAGAGGTCTGTTCATTTTTATACATAGGTACACTTCAACTGTGAGAGACGGAATCTAAAATTCAGAAAATCACATTGTATGATTTTTAAGTAATTAATTAGCATTTTATTGCATCATCATATCAAACACTGTATATTTATATTCCAGAATCTGACATTGCTCTTTCTAATATTGCTTAATTCCTTTCATCTATTGTAAGATATTACTGACGGAGCTAGGAACAACGCATTTAGCTACACCCGCGATAAATGAGCTAAATATGAATATTCGACAAATACATTTTGATTTGAGCAGCAGTAGTAGTAGGCTAGACTCAGTGGCTCTATCCCAAATGATACCCTACGCCTACCTATACCAGGCTGTTCAAAACCGGCCCTGGAGGGCTGAAACACTAATGGTTTCTGATTATAGTATGCTGCCTGTTGTCTGCTGTTGTCTGCCTGTTCCTTCAGTGTGCTGCCTGTTCCTTCGGTATGCTGCCTGTTGTCTGCTTGTTCCTTCAGTGTGCTGCCTGTTCCTTCGGTATGCTGCCTGTTGTCTGCTTGTTCCTTCAGTGTGCTGCCTGTTCCTTCGGTGTGCTGCCTGTTGTCTGCCTGTTCCTCCAGTGTGCTGCCTGTTGTCTGCCTGTTCATTCAGTGTGCTGCCTGTTGTCTGCCTGTTCCTTCAGTGTGCTGCTGTTCTCTGCCTGTTCCTTCGGTGTGCTGCCTGTTCCTCCAGTGTGATGCCTGTTGTCTGCCTGTTCCTCCAGTGTGCTGCCTGTTGTCTGCCTGTTCCTCCAGTGTGCTGCCTGTTGTCTGCATGTTCTCCAGTGTGCTGCCTGTTGTCTGCCTGTTCCTTCGTGTGCTGCCTGTTCCTCCAGTGTGCTGCCTGTTGTCTGCCTGTTCCCAGTGTGCTGCCTGTTGTCTGCCTGTTCCTTCGGTGTGCTGCCTGTTGTCTGCCTGTTCCTTCAGTGTACTGCCTGTTCCTCAGTGTGCTGCCTGTTTCTGCCTGTTTCAGTGTGCTGCCTGTTCTCCTGCCTGTCTCCAGTGTGCTGCCTGTTCCTCCAGTGTGCTGCTGTTGTCTGCCTGTTCATTCAGTGTGCTGCCTGTTCTCTGCCTGTTCCTCCAGTGTGCTGCCTGTTGTCTGCCTGTTCCTCCAGTGTGCTGCCTGTTGTCTGCCTGTTCCTCCAGTGTGCTGCCTGTTGTCTGCCTGTTCTCAGTGTGCTGCCTGTTGTCGTGTTCTCAGTGTGCTGCCTGTTGTCTGCCTGTTCCTCCAGTGTGCTGTCTGTTGTCTGCCTGTTCCTCAGTATGCTGCCTGTTGTCTGCCTGTTCCCCAGTATGCTGCTGTTCCTCCAGTGTGATGCATGTTCCTTCAGTGTACTGCCTGTTCCTTCAGTGTGCTACCTGGTCCTTCAGTGTGCTGCCTGTTGTCTGCCTGTCCTCCAGTGTGCTGCCTGTGGTCTGCCTGTTCCTTCAGTGTGATGCCTGTTCCTCCAGTGTGCTGCCTGTTGTCTGCCTGTTCCTCCAGTGTGCTGCCTGTTGTATGCCTGTTCCTTCAGTGTGCTGCCTGTTCCTCCAGTGTGCTGCCTGTTGTCTGCCTGTTCCTCAGTGTGCTGCCTGTTGTCTGCCTGTTCATTCAGTGTGCTGCCTGTTGTCTGCCTGTTCCTTCAGTGTGCTGCCTGTTCTTCCAGTGTGCTGCCTGTTGTCTGCCTGTTCATTCAGTGTGCTGCCTTTCTCTGCTGTTCTCCAGTGTGCTGCTGTTGTCTGCCTGTTCCTCAGTGTGCTGCTGTTGTCTGCCTGTTCCTCAGTGTGCTGCCTTTGTCGCTGTTCCTCATGTGCTGCCTGTTGTCTGCCTGTTCCTCCAGTGTGCTGCCTGTTGTCTGCCTGTTCCTCCAGTGTGCTGCCTGTTGTCTGCCTGTTCCTCCAGTTGCTGCCTGTTGTCTGCCTGTTCCTCCAGTATGCTGCTGTTCCTCAGTGTGCTGCCTGTTTCCTTCAGTGTACTGCCTGTTCTTCAGTGTGCACCTGGTCCTTCAGTGTGCTGCCTGTTGTCTGCCTGTTCCTCCAGTGTGCTGCCTGTTGTCTGCCTGTTTCCTTCAGTGTGTGCCCTGTTCCTCAGTGTGCTGCCTGTTTGTCTGCCTGTTCCTCCAGTGTGCTGCCTGTTGTCTGCTGTTCCTCCAGTGTGCTGCCTGTTGTCTGCCTGTTCCTTCAGTGTGCTGCCTGTTCCTCCAGTTGTGCGCTGTTGTCTGCCTGTTCCTTCAGTGTGCTGCCTGTTGTCTGCCTGTTCATTCAGTTGGCTGCTGTTGTCGCCTGTTCCTCCAGTGTGCTGCCTGTTGTCTGCCTGTTCCTCCAGTGTGCTGCCTGTTGTTCTGCCTGTTCCTCCAGTGTGCTGTCTGTTGTCTGCCTGTTCTCCAGTATGCTGCTGTGTCTGCCTGTTTCCTCCAGTAGCTGCCTGTTCCTCCAGTGTGATGCTGTTCTTCGTGTACTGCCTGTTTCTTCAGTGTGCTACCTGGTCCTATCAGTGTGCTGCCTGTTGTTGCCTGTTCCTCCAGTGTGCTGCCTGTTGTGCTGCCTGTTTTCCTTAGTGTGTGCCTGTTCCTCAGTGTGCTGCCTGTTGTGTCTGCTGTTTGCCTGTCCTAGTGTGCTGCTGGTTTGTCTGCCTGTTCTCCAGTGTGCGCCTGTTGTCTGCCTGTTCCTTCAGTGGTGGCTGCCTGTTCCTTCAGTGTGCTGCTGTTGTCTGCCTGTTCATTCAGTGTGCGCTGTTGTTGCCTGTTCCTTTCAGTGTGCTGCTGTTCCTTCCAGTGTGCTGCCTGTTGTCTGCCTGTTCCTTCAGTGTGCTGCCTTCCAGGTGCTGCCTGTTCCTTCAGTGGTGCTGCCTGTTCCTTCAGTGTGCT
The DNA here is from genome assembly GCF_002910315.2 of Salvelinus sp. IW2-2015. NCBI lineage: Eukaryota > Metazoa > Chordata > Actinopteri > Salmoniformes > Salmonidae > Salvelinus > Salvelinus sp. IW2-2015. Next base: position 16,273 of record NW_019945654.1, on the reverse strand, counting down.
GCCTGTTTGTTCTGCCTGTTTCCTTCAGTGTGCTGCCTGTTCCTCCAGTGTGCTGCCTGTTGTCTGCCTGTGTGGTCCTTCAGTAAACCAGCCCAGATGTGTTTGGTAGGCAGTGGGGCCCCGGACTCCCCTCACATTACTGGTTCCGCAGCGCTACACCAGGTGTTAGCGGGGTGTGTGGTATGATAGCCATGTGGAGCGTGTTGGCAGTCACACTGGGCAGGTTCCACTAGCATAGGGCCGCTAACTCTCCTTAGCACCGTGAAGGTACAGGCCACAGTACACTGCCACCACAGGAGGTTGGTGGACCAAATTGGGCAGTAGACTGACCCCGTGTGGAACACGGATAAAAGGCTGGGGCAGTAGACTGACCCCTGGGACACGGATAACAGGCCCTGGGGCAGTAAGACTGACCCCTGTGGACCACGGATAACAGGCCCGCTGGGCAGTAGACTGACCCCTGTGGACACGGATAACAGGCCCACAAGCTTGGTAACACAAGCATTTAACTGCACCGGTAGAGGAGTTTGTATTTCATCTGTGAAACTGTGTACGCCACCAATAAAACGTGGATTTGATAGCTAATGAAATAAAAGACAGATGGCCGTGATCACCAAGCCAAGGGTTGTCAGGAAGGGTGTTCTTTAGGCTGAGTAAAGGACTTTGACAGGAACTGGGGTAGGGTTTGTGACAGGGCTGGGGTAGGTAGGGTGGGGGTGAAGGTAGGGTTGTGACAGGGCTGGGTAAGGTAGGGTGGGGTAAGGGTAGATTTGTGACAGGGCTGGGTAAGGTAGAGCTGGGTAAGGTAGAGCTGGGGTAGGTGTTGACAGGGCTGGTGTAGGTAGGGTTGTGACAGGGCTGGGTAAGGTAGGGCTGGGTAAGGTAGAGCTGGGTAAAGGTAGGGCTGGTGTAGGGTTGTGAAGGGGCTGGGTAAGGTAGGGTTGTGACAGGGCTAGGTAAGGTTAGGGCTGGGTAGGTAGACTGGGGTAAGGTAGGGCTGACGCTGTAGGGTTGTGGAATGGCTGGGTAAGGAGGGTTGTGACAGGTAGGTAAGGTAGGGCTGGGCTGGGTAAGGTAGGTTTGTGACAGGGGCTGGGTAAGGTAGGGTTGTGACAGGGCTAGGTAAGGTAGGGCTGGGTAAGGTAGGGTTGTGAGGGCTGGGTAAGGTAGGGCTGGGTAAGGTAGGTTTGTGACAGGGCTGGGTTAAGGTAGGGTTGTGGACAGGGCTAGGTAAGGGTAGGGCTGGGTAGGGTAGGTTGTGCAGGGTGGGTAGGGTAGGGCTGGGGTAGGGTTTGTGACAGGGCTGGGTAAGTGTAGCGGCTGGGGTAGGGTTGTGAACAGGGATGGGTAATGGTAGGGCTGGGAGGTAGGGTTTGTGAGACAGGGATGGGTAAGGCTAGGGTTGTGACAGGGCTGGGTAAGGTAGGGTGGGGTAGGGTTGTGAACAGGGCTGGATAAAGGTAAAGGGCTGGGTAGGGTTGTGACAGGGCTGGGTAAGGGTAGGGCTGGGTAAGGTAGGGCTGTGTAGGGTTGTGACGGCTGGGTTATAGGGTAGGCGCTGGGTAGGGTTGTGACAGGGCTGGGTAAGGTAAGAGCTGGGGTAGGGTTTGTGACAGGGCTTGAGGTAAGTAGGGTTGTGACAGGCTGGGTAAGGTAGGGCTGGGGTAGGGTTGTGACAGGGCTGGGGTAGGGTTGTGATAGGGCCGGTGTAGGCTTAGGGGGTTGTGGTATGATTGTTCAACAAGGGCTGATTGACGGTTTTCACAATGCCACTCACTTTGTGTTGGTTATGAGTCACAATGCCACTCACTTTGTGTTGGTTATGAGTCACTCACCTTGTGTTAGTTATGAGTCACTCACCTTGTGTTGGTTATGAGTCACTCACCTTGTGTTGGTTGTACTCAGGTCCTCTTTGTCTGGTCTCTATCTCTTCATAGACTGGTGCTGCTCCCTCTCTGCAGACCTGCTGGTACTCTCTCCTCAGCTGCTGGATACGGTCCACACTACTGTAGCAGACAGAGAGCAGGGTTAAGGGTTAGAGTTGGACCTGTTGGGGCGGTATGCAAACTGAAGTGGGTCTAGGGTGGCCGGTAAGGTGGAGGTGATATGATCCTTGACTAGTCTCTCAAAGCACTTCATGATGACGGAAGTGAGTGTGACGGGGCAATAGTAATTTAGTTCAGTTATCTTTGCCTTCCTGGGTACAGGACCAACGGTGGCCATCTTGAAGCATGTGGGGACAGCAAACGGGGACAGGGAGCGATAGAATATGTCCGTAAACACATATTTTTTGTATTCTGTGATTTCCCGTAGACCCTGCCACATATGTCTCGTGTCTGAGCCGTTGACTCGACTTTGTTCCTGTACCGGCGTTTCGCTTGTTTGATTGCCTTGCGGAGGGAATAACTACACTGTTTACATTCTGCCATCTTGCCATGGTTAAATGTGGTGGTTCGCGCTTTCAGTTTTGCGTGAATGCTTCCATCTGTCCGCGGTTTCTGGTTAGGGAAGGTTTTAATAGTCACAGTGGGTACAACATCTCTTATACACTTCCTGATAAACTCACTCACTGAGTCAGCGTATAGATCGATGTTATTCTCTGAGGCTGCCCGGACCATATCCCAGTACGTGTGATCAAAACAGTCTTGAAGCGTGGATTCCGATTGGTCAGACCAGCGTTGAATAGTTCTAGTCACTGGTACATCATGTTTGAGTTTCTGCCTATAAGACGGTAGGAGCAAGATGGCGTCGTGGTCGGATTTGCCCGAAGGGAGGGCGGGGGAGGGCTTTGTATGCATCGTGGAAGTTAGAGTAGCAGTGATCGAGTGTATTACCCCTGCGAGTATTACAATCAGTATGCTGATAGAATTTAGGTTGCCTTGATCTGAAATTTGCTTTGTTAAAATCCCCAGCTACAATAAATGCAGCCTCCAAATGTATGGTTTCCAGTTTACATAGAGTCCAGTGAAGTTCCTTGAGGGCCGTCATGGTGTCTGCTTGAGGGGGAATGTATACAGCTGTGACGATAACTGACGAGAATTATCTTGGGAGGTAAAATGGCCGGCATTTGATTGTAAGCAATTCTAGGTCGGGTGAGCAGAAGGACTTGAGTTCCTGTATGTTGTTATGATTACACCATGAGTCGTTAATCATGAAGCATACACCCCCCCCGTCCTTCGGGAAAGTCGTATTCCTGGTCGTAATGTTGGTAAGTTGACGTCGCTCTTATATCCAATAGTTCTTCCCGGCTGTATGTAATAAGACTTCATATTTCCTGGGGTAACAATGTAATAAATAATACATACAAAAAAATACTGCATAGTTTCCTCAGGACACGAAGCGAGGCGACCATCTCTGTCGGCGCCATCTTGTGTTGAGTGTTGCAGTCATTTCAGTCGCTGTAGTAGCTGATGTGTATAGTTTTGAGTCATCAGCATACATAGACACACTGGCTTTACTCAAAGCCAGTGACATGTCGTTGGTAAAGATTGAAAAAAGTAAGGGGCCTAGACAGCTGCCCTGGGGAATTCCTGACTCTACCTGGATTATATTGGAGAGGCTTCCATTAAAGAACACCCTCTGTGTTCTGTTAGACAGGTAACTCTTTATCCACATTATAGCAGGGGGTGTAAAGCCATAACACATACGCAGCAGACTATGATCGATAATGTCAACAGCTGCACTGAAGTCGGAAAAAACATGCCCCATAATATTTCTATCATACATTTCTCTCAGCCAATCATCAGTCATTTGTGTAAGTGCTGTGCTTGTTGAATGTCCTTCCCTATAAGCTGAAAGTCTGTTGTCAATTTGTTTACTGTAGAAGTATTGTATCTTGACAAATTAATTTTGGTTGGTAACAGGCTGATTGGTCGGCTATTTGAGCCAGTAAAGGGGCCTTTACTATTCTTGGGTAGCGGAATGACTTTCGCTTCCCTCATGGCCTGAGGGCAATTTGAGAGTTGCTGGATGGTGCTGGATCTCTGTACTAGTATAAGGGTGGTACCTAACAAACATTACTATGGAGAGAGTGTGTGTGTGTGTGCATGTCTCTGCAGTTGTGTTTTTGTGTGACTGAGTACACGTTTCTGGACTGGAGCTGTGCGTGAGTACACGTTTCTGGAATGAGGCTGTGCCTGAGTACACGTTTCTGGACTGAGGCTGTGACTGAGTACACGTTTCTGGACTGAGGCTGTGACTGAGTACACGTTTCTGGACTGAGGCTGTGCCTGAGTACACGTTTCTGGACTGAGGCTGTGACTGAGTACACGTTTCTGGACTGTGGCTGTGACTGAGTACACGTTTCTGGACTGGGGCTGTGCCTGAGTACACGTTTCTGGACTGGGGCTGTGACTGAGTACACGTTTCTGGACTGAGGCTGTGACTGAGTACACGTTTCTGGACTGAGGCTGTGACTGAGTACACGTTTCTGGACTGGAGCTGTGCTGAGTACACGTTTCTGGACTGGAAGCTGTGACTGAGTACACGTTTCTGGACTGGAGCTCTGGACTGGAGCTGTGCCTGAGTACACATTTCTGGACTGGAGCTGTGCGTGAGTATAGTTTCTAGTTGTAGTTAACTTCTGTCTCCTCTCTTTCTCTCCTGGATGGCAGGCCCCTTGTTTGTTGTGTCTCACACACACCCACACCTCGTATTGCTGGGTCCCCTCCCGGCACCTCATCGCTCAGGAATGCCGGCGGGCCCCTAACGAGGTTTAAACTAGACATTAATTTAATCCCTTCTGTGGGAGCCTTGCTTCTTTGTTAATTAATTCATACGTTCGTCCTTCATCAAGTTGTTGTTAAACTCCCTGCATGCCGGTGGGCTCACAGCGTGGCTTTAACGAGGAGGAAACAGTAAGAGAGGAAAACAGCTTTTTAAGGTTAGTTGGTTGTTGGGGAGAAAAAATAGCTCAAGTTGAATTTTTATCTTGTTGTGTTTTTGCGAGACTTAACAGCCTGTGACCTTTATAATTCTATGAGGGTCTGAGAGATAAGATACATTACATAACTGCTGTTATGGGTGAGTGGGCCCTTAGTACTTCCAGCAACGTGGGTGAATTAAGGCCTGCTTTCTGTGTCTGTTGCTCTGCTGTGATGGCAGACTGACTGTGTTAAAAAAATAAATATTTAACCATTATTTAACTAGGCAAGTCAGTTAAGAGCAAATTCTTATTTACAATGACGGCCTAACCCGGACGACGCTGGGCCAATTGTGTGCCGCCCTATGGGACTCCCAATCACGGCCGGTTGTGATACAGCCTGGAATCGAACCAGGTCTGTAGTGACACTTCTAGCAATGAGATGCAGTGCCTTAGACCGCTGCGCTACTTAGGAACCCAAATAGGAATTCTGCTAGAGAGCACTCATTACTGAGAGTCTGCAAAAAAAATAAAAAATGTTGAAGATATTTGTAAAAAATACAGTATATAATAATATTAATTTTGAAGATAGAGAGAGACATAGAGAATGAAAGAGTCAGGGAGAGAGAGATACATGTGTTTATGTCTGAGAGACACTAACACATCTTCTCTCTCTCTCTGTCTCTTCTCTCTCTCTCTCTCTTTCTGTGTCTCTCTCTGTCTTCTCTCTCTGTTTTCTCTCTCTCTCTCTTCTCTGTCTCTCCTCTCTCTTCTCCTCTCTCTCTTCTCATCTCTCTCTCTCTCTCATTCAATTCAATTCAATTCAAGGGGCTTTATTGGCATGGGAAACATGTGTTAACATTGCCAAAGCAATTTTTCGTAGTGTATTGTCTGTATTGTTTTAGTGATTCACTAGTGAAGGCGTAGACTAGGTTTTTCCGGGTCTCTATGTTTTTGTTGGACGGCTTTCTCAATTCATTTCTTAGATTTTTGCATTCTTTATCAAACCATTTGTCATTGTTGTTCATTTTCTTCGGTTTTCTATTTGAGATTTTTAGATTTGAATAGGGAAGCTGAGAGGTCAAATATACTGTTAAGATTTTCTACTGCCAAGTTTACACTTTCACTATTGCAGTGGAAGCGTTTTAACCCAGGAAGTTGTCTAAAAGGGATTGAATTTTGCTGTTTGTCTAATTGGTTTTTTGGTAGGTTTCCAAACTGCATTCCTTCCATCTATAGCATTTCTTAATGTTTCAGTTGCCTTTGGCTTTGATGCCTCATGATTGAGGTATTGCTTCTGTTCAGTAGACTGTGATTTTGCTGTGGTCTGATAGGGGTGTCAGTGGGCTGACTGTGAACGCTCTGAGAGACTCTGGGTTGAGGTAGTGATAAATGTAGTCTACAGTGCTACTGCAAGAGATGAGCTATAGGTGTACCTACATAGGAGTCCCTCGAAGCCTACCATTGACTATGTACATACCAGCGTGCGACAGAGCTGCAGGAGTTGTGACCCGTTTTTGTTGGTTATGTTGTCATAGTTGTGCCTAGGTGGGCATATGGGGGAGGGAATATCTGTCTCTCTTTCTTCTCTCTCTCTCCTGTCTCTCTCTCTCTCCTCTCTCTCTCTGTCTCTCTCTCTGGTCTCTCTCTTCTGTCTCTCTCTCTGTCTCTCTCCTGTCTCTCTCTCTTGTCTCTCTCTCTCTCTCTTCTCTTCTCTCTCCCTCTGTTCCCCTCCGCATAAACAAATGTATCTCTCTCTCCCTGACTCTTTCATTCTCTATGTCTTCTCTCTCTTTCAAATTAATATTATTATATACTGTATTTTTATACAATATCTTCAACATTTTTTATTTTTTTTGCAGACTCTCAGTAATGAGTGCTCTCTAGCAGAATTCCTATTTGGGTTCCTAAGTAGCGCAGCGGTCTAAGGCACTGCATCTCATTGCTAGAAGTGTCACTACAGACCTGGTTCGATTCAGGCTGTATCAAACCGGCCGTGATTGGGAGTCCCATAGGGCGGCACACAATTGGCCAGCGTCGTCCGGGTTAGGCCGTCTTGTAATAAGAATTTGCTCTTAACTGACTTGCTAGTTAAATATGGTTAAATATTTATTTTTTTTAACACAGTCAGTCTGCCATCACAGCAGAGCAACAGACACAGAAACAGGCCTTAATTCACTCCACGTTGCTGGAAGTACTAAGGGCCCACTCACCCATAAAAGCAGTTATGTAATGTATCTTATCTCTCAGACCCTCATAGAATTATAAAGGTCACAGGCTGTTAAGTCTGCAAAAACCAAACAAGATAAAAATTCAACTTGAGCTATTTTTTCTCCCAACAACCAACTAACCTTAAAAAGCTGTTTTCCTCTCTTACTGTTTCCTCCCTCGTTAAAGCCACGCTGTGAGCCCACCGGCATGCAGGGAGTTTAACAACAACTTGATGAAGGACGAACGTATGAATTAATTAACAAAGAAGCAAGGCTCCCACAGAAGGGATTAAATTAATGTCTAGTTTAAACCTCGTTAGGGGCCCGCCGGCATTCCTGAGCGATGAGGTGCCGGGAGGGGACCCAGCAATACGAGGTGTGGGTGTGTGTGAGACACAACAAACAAGGGCCTGCCATCGCGAGAGAAAGAGAGAGCAGAAGTTAACTACAATAGAAACTATACTCACGCACAGTTCCAGTCAAGAAATGTGTACTTCAGGCACAGCCCAGTCCAGAAAATGTACTCAGTCACAGCTCCAGTCCAGAAACATGTACTCAGTCACAGCTCCATCCAGAAACGTGTACTCATGCACGCTCCAGTCCAGAAACGTGTCCTAGGCACAGCTCAGTCCAGAAACGTGTACTCAGCACAGCTCCAGTCCAGAAACGTGTACTCACGCAAGCTCCAGTCCAGAAATGTGTACTCAGGACAGCTCCAGTCCAGAAACGGTGTACTCAGGCACAGCTCCAGTCGCAGAAACGTGTACTCAGTCACAGCTCCAGTCCAGAAACGTGTACTCAGTCACAGCTCCAGTCAGAAAGGTACTCACAGCAAGCTCCAGTCAGAAACGTGTACTCAGGCACAGCTCCAGTCCAGAACGTGTCTCAGTCACAGCTCCAGTCCAGAAACGTGTACTCAGTCACAGCTTCCAGTCACGAAACGTGTACTCAGTCACAGCTCAGTCCAGAAACGTGTACTCAGGCACAGCTAGTCAGAACGTGTATCAGGCACAGCTCCAGTCCAGAAACGTGTACTCAGTCACAGCCTCAGTCCAGAAACGTGTACTCAGGCACAGCTCAGTCCAGAAACGTTGTACTCAGTCACAGCTCAGTCCAGAAACGTGTTACTCAGTCACAGCTCAGTCCAGAAACGTGTACTCAGGCACAGCCTCATTCCAGAAACGTTGTACTCACGGCACAAGTCCAGTCCAGAAACGTGTACTCAGTCACACAAAACACAACGCAGAGACATGCACACACACACACCTCTCTCCCATAGTAATGTTTGTTAGGTACCACCCTTATACTAGTACAGAGATCCAGCATCCATCCAGCAACTCTCAAATTGCCCTCAGGCCATGAGGGAAGCGAAAGTCATTCCGCTACCCAAGAATAGTAAAGGCCCCTTTACTGGCTCAAATAGCGACCAATTCAGCCTGTTACCAACCAAAATTAATTTGTCAAGTACAATACTTCTCAGTAAACAAATTGACAAACAGACTTTCAGCTTATAGGGAAGGACATTCAACAAGCACAGCACTTACACAAATGACTGATGATTGGCTGAGAGAAATGTATAATAGAAATATTATGGGGCATGTTTTTTTCCGACTTCAGTGAGCTGTTTGAACTTATCGATCATAGTCTGCTGCGTATGTGTTATGGCTTTACACCCCTGCTATAATGTGGGATAAAGAGTTTACCTGTCTAACAGAACACAGAGGGTGTTCTTTAATGGAAGCCTCTCCAATATAATCCAGGTAGAGTCAGGAATTCCCAGGGCAGCTGTCTAGGCCCCTTACTTTTTTCAATCTTTACCACGACATGTACTGGTTTG
>NW_019945654.1:5000-7340 GCF_002910315.2 Salvelinus sp. IW2-2015 | reverse complement strand
GAGGAGGAGCAGAGGGAGGGAGGAATGACTGGCACTGCTTTATCTCGGCCATCAGACTTCCACCGGTCGATGTTACAATGTTCGAAAAATGAAGAAAAATGAAGAAGGAAAAATATATTATACTGGTTTCTCGTCGTGAGGCGAGCCTTGGTGTTAGAGCGATTTGTGGTCTCTGGTTGGATGGATGCACATAGTGATTAAAAATATAATTCATAGATCTTCACTGTCTTTTCTAAATGTATTTTCTAAGGTCTCTCTCTCAATCCTTGATAACGTATGTGTCAAGTGTTGCAATGGACGCTCATGTTCACCTGTCATGTTCTGTATTATGTAGCGTCATCATCACATTCTGACATTTTGAAAGATCCATGAGCACCAACACGGGACTGTTAAGGAAGTGTATCACAATTGGCTGTCAAATGAAAGCTGAGAGTCTATATTTTACCAACAAATACAGGCGTAGATACATTGTTCAACCATTTTGCATCCCAAAAATTAGGAATAAGCAAAATCCACTTCAATCGGTGTAGATAAAGGGGAGGAGACGTGTTAAAGGAGGATTTTTAAGCCTTGAGACAATTGAGACGTGGATTGTGTATGTGTGCCATTCAGAGGGTTAATGGACAAGACAAAATATTTAAGTGCCTTTGAACGGGGTAAAATAACCTAGAGTCTACACTGTAAAAAATACAGTGTCATTTTGTCATTTTACAGAAAATTCACAAGAAATGTTACAGTAACTTCCTTTTTTCCCCCCTGAATAATGAACAAATTATTGTAAAATTACAGTAATAATCTCTCATTTAAATATTTTCCTGTAAAATAATGGTTTATGTCAATTATAACAAATGAGGGATTTGTTAAAAAAAAAAATTGTAAGGAACATTTCTAATTTTATATACAGTACCAGTATGGACTTTTATTTATTTGTTATATTTCCTACATTGTAGAAGTAATATTTTATAGCGATGCAGGAATCCCTCGCTGATTTAAAACTTGTGCTTTAATACGGGCAAAACTAAATAAATGTTTTTTTTTCTTCAAACTCAGATGAACTACTTTAGATGATTCTCCAACCTTCATTTAACTAGGCACGTCAGCTAAGAACAAATTCTTATTTTCAATGACAGCCTACCGGGGAACGGTGGGTTAATTGCCTTGTTCAGGGGCAGAACGACAGATTTGTACCTTGTCCGCTCTGGGATTCAAACTTGCAACCTTTCGGTTACTAGTCCAACGCTCTAACCACTAGGCTACGCTGCCGCCCCGATTTAAAGTATTGATTGGGAACTTATTTGTGGACGAATGTAAAAAAAAAAATTCTGGTTGATTTGGGATGTTTTATTTGTTCTTCCCATAACTGTGTTTTTGTATTTTAATGTATTTATATATAGACCTAAGTCTCAGAATGTCTTACCTGTTAAATAAAATAATAAACATCAAATCCCCACGCAGTGAAACTCAGAACCAATAGCCGACTGTATGAAATGGGGGGTAAAACATGACTAAACAGAGCTGTATGAAATGGGGGGTAAAACATGACTAAACAGAGCGTATAAATGGGGTAAAACATGACAAACAAGAGCGTATGAAATGGGGGTAAAACTGATAAAACAGAGCTGTATGAAAATTGCGGGTAAAACATGACTAAACAGAGCTGTATGAAATGGGGGTTAAAACATGACTAAACAGAGCTGTATGAAATGGGGTTAAAACATGACTAAACAGACTGTTATGAAATGGGGGGTTAAACATGACTAAACAGAGCTGTATGAAATGGGGGGTAAAACATGACTAAACAAGCTGTGTAAATGGGGAGATCACTTATGTATGGGGTTAAAAATCATGACTAAAACAGAGCGTGTCTGAAATCGGGGTAAAACATGACTAAAACAAGCTGTGAAAATGGGGGTTAAAAACATGACTAAACAGAAGCTATGAAGATGGGGGGTAAAACATGACTAAACAGACGTGTATTTAAATGGGGGTTAAAACATGACTAAACAGAAGCTATGTTAAATGGGGCGGTAAAACACTGACTAAACAGAGCTGTTGAAATGGGGGTAAAACATGACTTAAAACAGACTGTATGAAATGGGGTAAAACAGGACTAAACAGAGCGTATGAATGGGGGTAAAACATGACTAAACAGAAGCTGTATGAAATAGGGGGAAAACATACTAACAGACTGTCTAATGAATGGGGGTAAAACATGACTAAACAGAGCTGCTATGAAATGGGGGAGTAAACATGACTAAAAAGAGCTGTATGAAATGGGGGGTAAAACATGACTAACAGAGCTGTATGAAATGGGTTAAAACATGACTAAACAGAGCTGTA
>NW_019945654.1:0-2500 GCF_002910315.2 Salvelinus sp. IW2-2015 | reverse complement strand
TCTCTCTCTCTCCCGTCCTCTCTCCTGTCTCTCTCTCCCACCCTTCTCTCTCTCCCACCCTCCTCTCTCTCCCGTCTCTCTCTGATCAGGTAAATCAGCTCTAACAGGCTACACTGGGCACTGATTAGTGTGATCTTACAACTATAATGTCACTGCTTAAACGGACTGTTCGGAGAGAGCAGCCAGGTCACCCGTGAACAAGTTCAGTATTCAACGTCTGAGGACGTAGAACCGGCCACTAGGGCGAACAGTAGAGCTGTTAGCTTCAAGCATCTGCCTCTGATTCAAAGGTTGAAGTTCAAATCCAGCCAGATATATATATATATACTATAAATTCACATTTACAGTCAATAACACATAGAAAAGTATATATACAGTTGTGTTCAAAGGAGTAAGGAGGTAAGGCAATAAATAGGCCATAGTAGCAAAGTAATTACAAAATTAGCCAGATTAACACTGGAGTGATAGATGAGCAGATGATGATGTGCAATAATAGAAATACTGGTGTGCAAAAGAGCAAAAAAGTAAAAAAAAAACAATATGGGATGAGGTAGGTAGATTGGGTGGGCTATTTACAAATAACCTGCTGGAAGCGCTGTTACGGGGGGTGTTGTTATCGTGACCAGTGAGCTGAATAAGGCGGAGCTTTACTAGCATAGACTTATAGATGACCTGGAGCCAGTGGGTCTTGGCGACGAATGTGTAGCGAGGGCCAGCCGACGAGAGCATACAGGTCGCAGTGGTGGGTGGAATAAGGCGCTTTGGTAACAAAATGGATGGCACTAGTGATAGACTACATCCAGTTTGCTGAGTAGAGTGTTGGAGGCTACTTTGTAAATGACATCGCCGAAGTCGAGGATCGGTAGGATGGTGTCAGTTTACGAGGTATGTTTGGAGAGCATCCGCTCACGAGTAGTGTGCTAGTGCGGCGTGCGCGGAGTAGGATCGGCGAAAGCAAGGCTGGTTGAGGAAGTGGAGACGGCGAATGAGAGATGTTGAGTATGATCTTAGTATTGCTTTTTAGAGCAATTGTGCTGCCACGGAGGACAGTTGTATGGCATGAACTCATATGAGGTTAGTAACACCGTGTCCAAAGAAGTGCCAATGTATACAGAATGGTTTCGTCTGCGTAGAGGTGGATCAAGGATAACCCTGCAGCGAAGAGCGACAGTCATCGATTATAAAGCAGTAAAGAGTCCGCCGAGAATTGAACCCTGTGGCACCCCTATAGAGATTCAGTAGTCGAGAGCGACACAGCCCTCCGATTTGACACACTGAAACTCCATCTGAGAAGTAGTTTGGTGAACCAGGCGATGGCGGTATGATATTGTGTTTAACTTGAGCGTGCTTGAAGTGCAACCGTGTCCATCCGGAAACCAGATTGCACAGCGGAGAAGTACGGTGGGATTCGAAAATGTCAGTGATCTTTTATAACTTTGCTTTTGAGACTTTAGATAGGCAGGGCACGATGGATATAGGTCTATAACAGTTTGGGTCTAAGAGTGTCTCCCCCTTTGAAAGGGGATGACCGCGGCAGCTTTTCAATCTAGGGAGCTCAGACGATACGAAAGAGAGTTGAACAGGCCAGTAAAATAGGGTTCAACAATGGCGGCGGATAATTTTAGAAAGACATCACGTACAGCCCAGCTGATTTGTACGGGTTCAGGTTTTGCAGCTCTTTCAGAACATCTGGATTTGGGTGAAGGAGACAGCTGGGAGGCTTGGGCAAGTAGCTGCAAGGGGTGCGGAGCTGTTGGCCGGGGGTTGGGGTAGCCAGGAGAAAGCATGGCCACCGGGTACAGAAACACCCATCAATTGCTGTTCTTTTTAATACGCATCTCTGCCCATGCTGCCCTGCAGCGTATGTCCATAAGCTGACACGCGACCAGACGATATGGCGGAGGGTAGGGAGATCTGGATATTAAGACAGGTTCACGCAGGGCGGCTAGCAGCACGGGCATGGCAGGCAGGAGCGTATAGAGGCAGGATAGCTGAAGTGGAGGCATAGAGGGGATAGATGGAAGGACGATTAGAGGGAGGTGAGAGGGATAGTAGGGCGGTATGAAGGAGGATAGATGGATGGAGGAGGGAGGGACATAGAGGAGCGGATGGCTGGAATGGAGGGATAGATGGAGGGGCGGATAGAGGGAGAGTGAAGGTAGAGGGACGGGATAGTATGGTGGAGGATAGAGGAGGATGGCTGGATAATAGAAGGAAGAAATGGAAGAGTAGAAGGGAGGAGAGATATAGGATGGGGAGTACGGATGGAGGAGATAGAGCGGGGAGGGAGGAGGGAAGATAGAGGGAGGGAGTATTCGCAGCAGAGATCCATCTAATCCCAGGGAACATAATTAGAGGTGCCATTTTGACTGAGCGCACAAATTAAATAAAAACACACAACACACACACCACACACACACACACACACACACACACACACACACACACACACACACACACACACCACACACACACACACAACACACACACCACCTCATGA
>NW_019945653.1:25672-41449 GCF_002910315.2 Salvelinus sp. IW2-2015 | reverse complement strand
CCTTCCTCCCTCTCCTCTCTTCCCTACCTCCCCTCCCTCTTCTCCTTCCCCTCCTCTCTCCTCGTCTCCCCTCCTCCCCTCCCTTTCTCCCTTTCTCCCTCTCCTCGTTTCCCCTCCTCCCCTCCCTCTCTCCCCACCCCTTCCCTCTCTCTCCTCGTCTCCCTCCTCCTCTCCCCTCCTCCTCTCCCTCGTCTCCCTGCCCACCTTCCCCGTCTTCTCCCTTCCTTCTCTCTCCTCGTCTCCCTCCTCCTCTCCCCTGCGGTCTCCTCTCCCCTTGCCCCCTCCTCCCCCCCCTCTTCTCCCTTCCTCCTCTCCCCTCCTCTCCCCTCCTCCCCCTCCCTTCTTCTCCCTTCTCCTCTCTCCTCGTCTTCCCCTCCTTCCTCTCCCCTCTTCTCCCTTTTCCTCCTGCTTTCTCCTCGTCTCCCCTTCCTCCTATTCCCCTCCTCCTCCTCCCCTCGTCTTCCCTCCCTCCTCTCCCCTTTCTCCCTTCCCTCTCTTCTCCTCGTCCTCCCTCCTCCCTCTTCCGTGTCTCCCCTCCTCCGCTCCCCTGCGTCTCCTCCCCCTCTGTCTCCCCTCCTCCTCCTCTTCTCTCCTTCCTCCTCTCCCCTCTGTCTGCCCCTTCCGCCCCTCCCCTTCTCCCCTCCTCCTCTCTCCTTGTTACCTTCCTCTCTCCCCTCCTCCGTCCTTTCCTCCCTCCCTCCCTCCCCTTCCCTCGTCTCCCTCCTCCTCTCCCCTCCTCCTCTCTCTTCCAGGTCTGTAAGGCTCTCTCCAGAGGTTGCAGCTTGGAATACGTAGACGATGGTGTCTTCGCAAACCGCCCCGACACCAACACGCCCATGGAGGGTTGAGTTCAGTCTATCAACATTCACCATTGGGACCTGAGGCAATTGTTTGATTAGTTTCTCATAGTCTGAAAAAAATCTATCTGAGTGTTTGTGTGTATTTATTAAGGATCCCCATCACTACTGCCAAGGCAGAACTACTCTTCTGGGGTCCAGCACATTTAGGCAGTTAATGCAAGCAGTGGATTTCTATTGCAGGCTAACAAACAGAGGCAGAATCAGATTTAACAGGCAGAGCAGACAGACAGGATCAGAGCAAATCAGGATGTTCACAGACTAGACTAGACAGACAGTACAGACAGAACAGACAGGACAGACAGACAGACAGATCAGTCAGATCAGACAGACAGACAGACAGGACAGACGAATCGGATTTAGACTAGACAGACAGACAGACAGACAGACAGACAGACAGACAGACAGTGACAGACAAGACAGCAGACAGACAGAACAGACAAGACAGACAGACAGATCATATTTGGACCAATTTTCTGACTTTCTCCACTTTTATCATACATCTAAAGAAAATACTTGTTAACTTCTTTATCCACATATATTTCCCTGACGCACCTCAAAGTACGATTACGTTTCGGAATGTTCTGAGGACACAAATAATTGTCCAATTCACGTACCATACCAAGAAGAAGCTGATTCCCTATTGTCTCTGATATCACTAACCAAAATACTTTGTTTTGAAATGTCAGAAGTGTGTCTCAGGTTATATGTCTGTGTTTGCTTTAAAAGGAATTTGAATAATTATTGTAGAAGTTGATTTACTTGAATGTTGAGGTCGTTTAAGTATTTTTTTGTAATTAGATTTCACTTTTGGTACATAATTCTATTTAAACCAAATAATTTTGGAGCTTCTTTGCGCTTCAAGTAGATATTTTATGGGGACTTAAACAATTTATACTGTGGGCATTTTCTATTAGGGGTAAGTTGAGGCGGAGTTTACATACACCAGGTTGGAGTCATTAAATACTACGTTTTTCAAACACTCCCAAGTTTACAAACTTATAGTTTTTTGTCAAGTCTGGTTAGGACATCTACCTTGTGCCATGACATAAAGTTAATTTCTCCAAGATTGTTTACAGGACAGATTATTTCACTAATAATTCACTGTATGATTACCCAGTGGGGTCGAGAAAGTTTTACATACACTTAAGTTTCACTGTGCCCTTTAACAGCTTTGGAAATTGGCTTTAGAAGCTTCTGATAGGCTAATTTGACATAATTTGAGTCAATTGGAGTGTACTCTGTGGATGTATTTCAAGGCCTACTTCAAACTCAGTGGCCTTCCTTTGCTTGAGCACTTGATGGGGAAAATCAAAGCCGATATCAGCCAAGAATTTTTTTTTGTAGCCTCACAAGTTGGTTAATCCTTGAGAGCAATTTCCAACGCCTTAGGTACGACGGTCATCTGTACAAATAATTAGTGCAAGTATAACCATGGGACAACGCGCCGTCATTACAACTCAGAGGATGACGCGTTTCTGTCTCCTAGTGATGATGAGGTACTGTTGTGTGCGAAAAGTGCATAATCAATCCGAGAAAACGCAAAGGACTTGTCGAAGATCGTGGAGGAACAGTACAACAAAGTAATCTATTCCCAGATAAATGAGTACTTATTTCAACATAACAGTGAAGGCAACTCAGAAGGGAAAAGCCACTGCTCCAAAAAACCCATAAAAAGCCAGACTAAGTTTGCATCTTCACATCGGGACAAATGATGCGTCTTTGTTTGGAGAGATTGTTCCTCTGGTCTGATGAAACGATAATAGAACTGTTTGCCACAATGACCATCGTATGTTTGGAGGAAAAAGGGAAGGGAGCCTTGCAGCCAAAGAACATCATCCAAGCCGTGAAAGCACCGGGTGTGGCAGATCATTTTGGGGTTGCTGTTTGCTGGAGGAAGGACTGGTGCACCTAATAGCATTGAAGCAACATCTCAAACGATCTAGTCAGGAAAGTTAAAGCTTGGGTCTTTCAAATGGACAATGACCCCAATGCATACTTCCAAAGTTGTGGCAAAATGGCTTAAATATCTCCCTATCCCAGTCTGCTGTCCCCACATAATTCAAGATGGCCACCATTGTTCCTGTACCCAAGAAGGCAAAGGTAACTGAACTTAATGACTATCRCCCCGTAGCACTCACCTCTGTCATCATGAAGTGCTTTAAGAGACTAATCATATCACCTCTACCTTACCTGCCACYCTAGACCCACTCCAATTTGCTTACCGCCCCAATAGGTCCACAAACGACGCAATCGCCATCACTCTGCACACTGCCCTATCCCATCTGGACAAGAGGAATATCTATGTAAGAATGTTGTTTATTGACTATAGCTCAGCATTCAACACCATAGTGCCCTCCAAGCTCATCATTAAGCTCGAGGTGCTGGGTCTGAACCCCGTCCTGTGCAACTGGGTCCTGAACTTCCTGATGGGCCGCCCCCTGGTGGTGAAGTTAGGAAATATCACCTCCACTCCGCTGATCCTCAACACTTGGGCCCCACAAGGGTGCGTGCTCAGCCCTCTCCTGTACTCCCTGTTCACCCATGACTGCGTGGCCAGGCACGCCTCCAACTCAATCATCATCAAGTTTTCAGACGACACAACAGTAGTAGGCTTGATTACCAACGATGATGGGACAGCCTACAGGGAGGAGGTGGGAGTGTGGTGGAAAACAACGTCAACGTCAACGTCAACAAAACAAAGGAGTTGATTGTAGACTTCAGGAAACAGCAGAGGGTGCACCCCCCTATCTACATTGACGGGACCGCAGTGGAGAAGGAGGAAAGCTTCAAGATCCTTGGCATACACATCACTGACAAACTGAAATGGTCCACCCACACAGACATTGTGGTGAAGAAGGCGCAACAGAGCCTCTTCAACCTCAGGAGGCTAAAGAAAGTTAGCTTATCACCTAAAACCTTCRCACATTTTTAAAGATGGACAATTGAAAGCATCCTGTTGGGCTGTATCACCGCCTGGTACGGCARCTGCACTGCCCGCAACCGCATGGCACTCYAGAGGGTGGTGCGGTCTGTCCAATGCATTCCCGGGGGCAAACTACCAGCTCTCCAGAACACCTACAGCCCCCGATGTCACAGGAAGGAACCAAGGACATCAACCACCCGAGACACTGCCTGTTCACCTCGCTATCATCCGAAGGTGAGCGTCAGTGCACGGTGCAGCTGGGACCGAGAGACTTGAGAAACAGCTCTATCTCAAGGCCAATCAAATCAAATCAAAGTAGCTATTTGTGCAATAGCCTCGTTGCCGTACTATCAGGGCTGATAGTCTCTCAAGTGCTGATTACAGGGGTCTGGCAACCCAGCCTAAAACGCCCAGAACAGCACAATGCAGGTGTAGAAGCCGTGGCTTAGGATAAAACATCCGTATAGAAAGGCCAAAAACAGAAGACAGAACCGCTGAGAGAGGAACTCAGAGCTAATGCGGATGGGAGGACTTATAAGACCTAGAACTGTGTGGCTCAATGTTCAGAAATGTTCCCAAAGATGAGTCAAATAAAGCATGATCAATAATAATAATCACAAGTACGTTGTCAGAGGTCAGCCTCAGGAAGTAAATGTTCGAGTGGGCTTTTACAATAGACCTGATCATTAAGGCTATATCCTGCTAGCTGCGCTCCTGACAGGATAAGAGATGCGTACTTAAGTTAGAAAAACAGCAAACTTTGCGGTCTGGACTTACTTTTTTTGGTTCCAGTCCAACTTGACGTACTTCCTGACCGTGAACAGAGTCAGGGTTCCATGTACGCACTGGCGACGGCGAGATCAGTTGAAACTGATGGGACGCAATGCCATGGAGCAATTGAAACAAATAAGGAATACAGAAGCATGCGACCCGCGGGACAGCAAGGAGTCATCATGTCAGGTCGTCCTGAGGCTGGTCTAACTCAGTCCTCTGAGAGAGAGAAAGAAAGAGAGAGAAAGAGAGAATTAGAGAGAGATAAATTAAATCTCACGGACACGAGAGACAAGTACTCCAGATATAACAAACTGACCCTAGCCCCCCGCACACATAAACTATGCAGCATAAAAAATGGAGGCTAGACGAGGCGGGGGGCTAGGAGAAGTGGCCCAATCCGATGATACCCGGACAGGGCCAAACATGAAGGAATATAACCCCACCCACTTTGCCAAGGCACAGCCCCACACCACTAGAGGGATATCTTCAACCACCAACTTACATCCTGAGACAAGGCCGAGTATAGCCCACAAGATCTCCGCCACGACACAACCCAAGGGGGGGCGCAACCCAGACAGGAAGATCACGTCAGTGTATCACTCCCCATCAAGACACCCCTCCTAGGGACGGCATGAAAGAGAGCACCAGTAAGCCAGTGATCAGCCCCTGTAATAGGGTTAGAGCAGAGAATCTAGTGGAGAGAGGGGAACGCAGGCAGAGACAGCAAGGGCGGTTCGTTGCTCCAGAGCCTTTCCGTTCACACTTCACACTCCTGGGCCAGACTACACTCAATCATAGGACCTAGAAAGAGATGGGTCTTCAATAAAGACTTAAAGGTTGAGACCGGGTCTGCGTCTCTCACATGGGTAGGCAGACCATTCATAAAAATGGAGATCTATAGGAGAAAGCCTGCCTAGCTGTTTTGCTTAGAAATCTAGGGACAATTAGGAGGCTACGTTTGTGACCATAGCGTACGTGTAGGTATGTATGCGGAGGACCAACTCGGAAGATAGTAGGAGCAAGCCCATGTAACGCTTTGTAGGTAACAGTAAAACGTAAATCAGCCCTTGCCTAAACATGAACCAGGAACACGTTAGAGGGCTAGCACTGGTACGAGTAATATAAATGTTGTTTCTAGTCAGGATTCTAGCAGCCGTATTTAGCACTAACTGAAGTTTATTTAGTGCTTTATCGGGTAGCCGGAGAGTAGAGCATTGCTAGTAGTCTACACATAGAAGAACAAAGCATGGTTAATTTTTCTGCATCATTTTTGGGACAGAAAATATTTCGATTTTGCAATGTTACGTAGATGGAAAAAAAGCTGTCCTTGAAACAGTCTTGATATGTTCGTCAAAAGAGAGATCAGGGTCCAGAGTAACGCCGAGGTCCTTCACAGTTTTATTTGAGACGACTTTCAACCATCAAGATTAATTGTCAGATTTAACAGAAGATCTCTTTTTTCTTGGACCTAGAACAAGCTCTCTGTTTTGTCCGAGTTTAAAATAGAACGTTTCAGCCATCCACTTCCTTATGTCTGAAACACAGGCTTCTAGCGAGGCAATTTTGGGGCTTCACCATGTTTCATTGAAATGTACAGCTGTGTGTCATCGCATAGCAGTGAAAGTTAACATTATGTTTTCGAATGACATCCCCAAGAGGTAAAATATATAGTGAAAACAATAGTGGTCCTAAAACGGAACCTTGAGGACACCGAAATGTACAGTTGGTTTGTCAGAGGACAAATATAGACCGATAGTTTGTTATATTTTCTGGGTCAGGTTTGGCTTTTTCAAAAGAGGCTTTATTACTGCCACTTTCGTGAGTTTGGTACACATCCGGTACCATCATAGTATGCACATAGAGGCTGCTGCCTATAGGCCATAGACTAGGAATGGAACTTTTTACTGTTTACATATCTGGCACTTTCGGTTACTGGCCAATGCTCTAACCACTAGGCTACCTCTCCACACTCTCTAACATTAGTAGAACTGTCGAGGAGCACAAGCATTTCTCTACACCCGCAGAGAACCAATAAAATGTGTTTTGATTTGATTTGAGTAGTAGTAATGAAGATGTAGTTGTAGTACTGATGTAATGGTGATAGTTAGTTCATTTTTCATTTTTCATGTTTAGCCTTTTATATCTTATATATTCTACTATTGTCTGTTATATTTTATTGTTGTTATTTTTGCATTATTTTCTTCATTTATATTATTATTTACTACCATTTTATATTATTTTAGTGTATTTTATGTTTAGTGTGTCAACGCTATGTCAGGGTCTGGGGTTGACTGTTCGTTGGCTGTGTCTATTTCTTTTGTCGTCGCAGTCATGGTCAGGGTCTGGTGGACTGTTCTGCTGTGTTGTCAACGCTATGGTCAGGGTCTGGCGGTGGACTGTTCTGCGGCTGTTGTCACGCTATGGTCAGGGTCTGGGGTGGACTGTTCTGCTGTGTTTGTCGACGCTATGGTCAGGGTCTGGGGTGGACTGTTATGCTGTTGTTCAACGCTATGGTCAGGGTCTTGTGGGTGGGACTGTTCTGCGGTGTTGCCGACGCTACGGTCAGTTGTTGGGGTGGGCTGTTCTGCTGTGCTTTGTTCGACGCTACGGTCAGTGTCTGGGGGGGTGCTGTTCTGCTGTGTTGTCAACGCTATGGTCAGGGTGCTGGGGTGGACTGTTCTGCTGTGTTGTCCACGCATCATGGTCAGGGTCTGGGGTGGCTGTTCTGCTGTGTTGTCGACGCCCTAATGCGTCAGGTCTGGGGTGCTGTTCTGCTGTGTTGTCCACGTATGGTCAGGGTCTGGGGTGGCTGTTCTTGGTTTGTCGACGCTATGGTCAGGGTCTGGAGGAGTGGATGTTCTCGCTGTGGTGTCGAGACTTTTTCGTCGGAGCTGAGGTGGTGGCTGTTTCTGCTGGCTTCTCTGCGGGGTTGTGCCACCTCTCCATATGTATTGTTCGTCACACGCCATCTCCCTCACCCTCTCCTCCAGCAGTCTGATCCTCTCCTCTAGTGCTCTGTTCTTCTCCTCCTCCAGCTCTTTCTCTTGTAGATGTGTCACTCCCGAGTGCAGATATGTCTCTCTACACCTCCAGGTCTAGTTATCACCTGCTGTTCATGCTCCACCTGCCTTACCTCCAGCTGGGTGAATTTATCCCTCATTTCAATGAGGGAATAGTACTCTGTGCTGGAAGGTTGACTTTCCACTTGTGGTTGCTCGTCTGTGGGTTTATGTAATGAAGAGGTCTGGTCTGCCCCGCTCGGGCTGGGGCTATCTTTCTCAAGGTAGAGCTTCTTCTTCTCTCTCTCTYTGTACTTTCCCTCATCGTTCCCCCTCCCCTGGTCCTGATAGGTTCCCACTACTCAAGGCTGAGAACAATAACATCTAAGGCTCCCTTCATAGTGTGTTCTAGTCCAGATGCTATTGTTGGAGCTAATTGCTTCATTAATAATGTACTGATGGTTTTGTAGCACGTTAGCACTTTAGCCTGTCCCTGGTCATTAGCGGGCTCATTAGAGAAGTGTGAAGGAATGTATTGTCAGGAGGAGAGAGAGAAGGCTCTGGGAATGGGTAGGTGGCCTTCAGGGATAGTTGGGTCATTGCCAGTCCAGTAGTACAACCCAGGCAGGAAGACTACAGCTCCCCCTGGTGGTATATATACATATGTATATATTATATTGATGCTGGTGGGAGGAGCAAGAGGACGGGCTCATTGTAATGACTGGAATGGAATACATGGAAAGCAGTCAAACACATCAAACACATGGAAACGACATGTTTGACTCCATTCCATTTATTCCATTCCAGCCATTACAATGAGCCCATCCTCCTACAGCTCCACCCTCCAGCCTCCTCTTATATACAGTATATGTACAACAGTATATGTAAAAAAAWKTACATTGTAGAATAATAGTGAAGACATCAAAACTATGTAGTAAACTATATAGTAAGCAAAGAAGTGTTAAACAAATCAAAATATATTTTATATTTGAGATTCTTCAAAGTAGCCACCCTTTGCGTTGATGACAGCTTTGCACACTCTTGGCATTCTCTCAACCAGCTTCATGAGGTAGTCACCTGGAATGCATTTCAATTATGGAATTTCTTTCCTTCTTAATGCATTTGGGCCGATCAGTTGTGTTGTGACAAGGTAGGATTGGTATACAGAAGATAGCCCTATTTGGTAAAAGACGGAGTCCATATTATGGCAAGAACAGCTCAAATAAGCAAAGAGAAACAATGGTCCATCATTACTTTAAGACATGAATGTCAGTCAATACGGAACATTGCAGTTGCAAAGACTATCAAGAGTTATGATGAAACTGTCTCTCATGAGGACCGCCACAGGAATGGAAGATTGATTGATTGATGTCCTTATCTCCTCAGAGATTGTGAGAGCCATGACGTATGTGATCAACCAGGGGATGTCCATGTACTGGGGGACTTCTCGATGGACAGCCATGGAGATCATGGTGAGTTAACCCTATGACCTTTGACCCCTAACCCCTGACCCGTAGCCCATGTGACAAAACCTCTCTACAGTCCTCACACAATCTTCACTCAAAAACTCTCATTACAGATCAGGCTCATACAGCAAGTCTGTGAGCCCTCAAAGGCAGTAAATAATATGTGGTGGCCTCCGATAGAGCCTCCGATAGAGCCTCCGAGAGAGCCTCCAAGAGAGCCTCAGAACCTCAGAGAGAGCATCAGAGAGAGCCTCGGAGAGAGCCTCAGAACCTCAGAGAGAGCATCAGAGAGAGCATCAGAGAGAGCCTCGGAGAGAGCCTCAGAACCTCAGAGAGAGCATCAGAGAGAGCATCAGAGAGAGCCTTGGAGAGATTCTCAGAGAGAGCCTCAGAACCTCAGAGAGAGCCTCAGAACCTCAGAGAGAGCCTCGGAGCCTCTTGTTTGTGTGCTGAAACACGGTGGAGACTGGGGGGGGGAACAGGCTGTCTGTATGTGGACCTTTTTATGTCCTGGCTGATTTGGAGGAGAAGGGGTAGGATAGGAGAGGTGGTGGCTAACTACATGTCCTGAAAGAAGCCTGATAATGACTGATTGCTAAAGCATCCCCAGGCTTTTCTGTTGTCAACAACCTCTCGTCCTTTTCCTCTCGTTCTCCGCCAGTCTGTGTTCAGCGCTGCTCGTGATGTTGTGTTGATTGGGATTAGGGTGAATTTTGTAGTGTAGCAGCTCAGATGAAAGCACTGTAATTTAGACGGCATCTATAATGCAGTGGTATACACAGACAGGGGAACAGAGCCCAGAGGCAAACCAGCCCCACCACAGCTACAGGCCTGTAGCAGATAAAAGTGGTTATGCTAATGTTTAAGAAAGCAATGAGCACTGTACATGTATTTTCTATGGCATTTCTCTTTGCAAACGCACATATGGAAACATAGATATGCGAGGCAAGTGAATTGGTGTGTGAAATATAGACTAATCTAAATGAGTATAATTCATGAATTCTGATTAGGATCCCTCTCCCCATCTCTCCAAAAAACACACTCTCTCTCTCTCTCTCTCGATCCAATTCTCTCTCTCTCGATCCAATTCTCTCTCTCTCTCGATCCAATTCTCTCTCTCTCTCTCTCTCTCCCTCTAGGAGGCGTACTCTGTGGCCAGACAGTTTAACCTGATCCCTCCGGTGTGTGAGCAGGCTGAGTACCATCTCTTCCAGAGGGAAAAGGTGGAGGTCCAGCTTCCAGAACTCTACCACAAGATAGGCATGTGTCAATCATCCAGGCTGGTCACGCCCMCTTCTCTCACCAATGCTGGAGGTTSACACAACCATCCTCCCATCTGCTGCGGGGTTCTAATCAGTGGATACATACATAATCAATCCTTGTATGATTGATGATTATAATAAAGTGATATGATAACATCCTCCTGAGCCCTCCACTCCCCTAACATCTGCTGGGGTTCAGACCGGGGATTTCATGATGTCCTCAGAGCGTCTGATTGGTGTCTGTCTGATTGACAGTGATAATAGATCTCACAGTTATCTGTCACTCACTCCTTCCCTCTCTGTTCCCACATTCCCTCTGGTCTCCATGGTGACAGGTGTTGGGGCAATGACGTGGTCTCCGCTGGCCTGTGGCATCATCACAGGGAAGTACCAGAACGGCATCCCAGAAACCTCCAGGGCATCCATGAAGGTAGGCCCTGTATCCACTCAACAACCTCTCACAGTCTCASTGCAGAATCCGACATTCCTCCAAAAAATGTGCAGGTTAAGTTTAGGCATTAACTCCAAATGGTTAAGGTAAGGGTTAAAGTTTGGGCTGGAGTTAAAACAGATTAAAAACGAGTGCCAAGCCGGAGCTCGCGGCTTCACCCATCCGCTTATACCCATTAAGTCATCTGTCAACATCCTGGGTACCTGGACGGACGTTGAATACCGCCTTGAGCGACCTGGCTGATCCACTGCCACCTCTCTGTCTCTCTCTCCCTCTCCACTCTTTCCCTGTCGCTCTCTCTCTCTCTCTCTCCCTCTTTTCTCTTCTCTTTCCCTCTCTCCTCTCTTTCCCTCTCTCACTCTCCATCTCTCTCCATCTCTCTCCATCTCTCTCTCACTCTTTCCCTGTTGCTCTCTCTCTCTTTCTCTCCTCTCTCTCTCTCCCTCTTTTCTCTTCTCTTTCCCTCTCTCCTCTCTTTCCCTCTCTCACTCTCCATCTCTCTCTCACTCTTTCCCTGTCGCTCTCTCTCTCTCTCTATCTCCACTCTTTCCCTCTCTCTCTCCCTCTTTTCTCTTCTCTTCTCTCTCCCTCTTTTCTCTTCTCTCTCTCTCTCTCTCTCTGCAGTCGTACCAGTGGTTAAAGGAGAAGATAGTGAGTGAGGATGGGAGGAAACAGCAGGCTAAGCTGAAGGAGCTGGGACACATCGCTGAGAAGCTGGGCTGTACTCTCCCGCAACTGGCCGTGGGTGAGAGAGAGGAGCATGGGCGTGCAATCACACACACACACACACTACTTTGTTTCAGGACTTTACTATTAATGATGGTAGAGCGCCACCAAGTGGATGCCAACAGTACATTCACATTTCTATGAGGAATTCCATTAATGTCACACTAGATTAAACAACCCATAACTGTCCTCCGCTCTCTCATTTCCTCCCTCCTTCCTTCTCTCCTTGCCTAGCCTGGTGTTTGAGGAGCGAGGGGGTGAGCTCAGTCCTCCTGGGATCCTCCAGTCCAGAGCAGCTAACGGAGAACCTAGGTGCCATACAGGTAAAAACGCAGACACACACACTTTTGAGGAGTAAAAATCTATTCCCATTCAAAATCCTATTTTCCCTAACTCCTAAATCGCACCCTAACTTCTGACCCTATTTCCCAACCCTAAACCTAACTTTTAAGTCTAAAATAACATTTTAACAAATTCAGGACATGAAAAAATGAAATGCCTTGTTTTCCTGGTGTCTTGTCAGGATCATTGTGTGTCTGAAAACGTAGGAAAACATGTCCTCACACATTCTGCTATTTTCCACAGTTCCTTCCTAAAATGACGTCTCATGTGGTATCGGACATCGATCGCATACTGGGGAACAAGCCGTACAGTAAGAAAGAGTATCGCTCCTAGASACCCAGGARGAAGCAGAACCACTACTGTACAACCACTGTGGATCCAGTTCCACCAACCACCTGGGCTCAGCCTCCATGGGGTTTCAGCTCAGTCTAATCCAGCCCAGTTCAGGCCTGCTCAGCTCAGCCCCAGCCTTCTTAGCCCAGTGTAACCAAGCTCAGTTCAGCCTAACCCTGCTAACCCTCTGCCTAGACCAGCTTTCAGCTCAGCTTACTCTTATCAGTAGATTTTCTGACTCCTGAGTTTATTAACCAGGTAGAAGCATGCTTCCCCTCTCTGGTGTGCCTGGACTTTCTCTTCAAAGGCACATTATACAAAACAACACAGAAAGGGGATAATACTTAGTATATACCGTAAACGTCTTTCACAATGCATTYTGAAAACAAACTCCTCTCTCAAGCCAGTATACTGCATTTGACCCCTGTTTGACCTCGCAAAGCAGAGCACCCTGGGACAGGGAGTTTCAGCGRCAGGCATTTGTTCTGTCTGTGAGGGGAAGAATGTGCATGTTGTCGCCCCTATCTGGTCGTATGAGAAACTGCTATCCAATATCTTCAATAGATTCTTAGTGAGAGAGCGCAGGAGAATCTCAMTTCCATACTCCTCGCGTCCTCTCTCCTCACCAACTTCTCAAAACCCATTGGARGAGAAGGTCAGAGGGGTGAGACCTCTGGCTTTCTCATCCAATGGGTTTTGAGAAGGMRGCGAGGAGTATKTAATTGAGATTGTCCCCTTGACTCCTTTCATCCTCTCTCATCGCCTCCTTCTCAAAACCCATTGAGAATGTTCGAGGGGAGGGACCTCTGACTTTCTCATCCAATACGTTTTGAGAAGGAGCAGAGGAAAGAGGACGCGGGGAGTCAAGAAAATGCAATTAAGATTCTCCCAGTGGCCTACTGTTCTGTATAGTGTCTGTCTGAGTGAGCAGGTGGCCTCCAGTACTGTACTGTATACTCTCTGTCTGCATCCATAGAGGAGAATCCTGCCTCTCCTCCTTCGGCCTGTCATTTGAACCTGCATCTTTGGTTGCTGACGGGA
The DNA here is from genome assembly GCF_002910315.2 of Salvelinus sp. IW2-2015. Classification (NCBI taxonomy): domain Eukaryota; kingdom Metazoa; phylum Chordata; class Actinopteri; order Salmoniformes; family Salmonidae; genus Salvelinus; species Salvelinus sp. IW2-2015. The sequence continues at coordinate 28,272 of NW_019945653.1, read as the reverse complement.
ATCTGGGATAGCACAAGCCACTCTGTGACATAACCTCCCACCAGACCAATGTTACGTGTGGGAGTTGCTTGTTAGGTAACGTGAAAGATAGGTGAAGTATGTTGAAAGATAGGTGAAGTATTTAGAAAGATAGGTGAAGTATTTAGAAAGATAGGTGAAGTATTTAGAAAGATAGGTGAAGTATTTAGAACGATGTAAAGGCCTATATCTATTCTATAATAGTACGTGAAATTACGTTTCTTCTGTGTGTTTGAATTTTTTTGTCTTTCAGGGGTGTTTATATTAAACTTTATGGGGCAAACCTTGTAACGTAAGCAGAACAAACCTCAAGCCCCCTTTGTTGCAGATGAAACTAAAGTATTCTATAAATAACCTAGAAGTATTCTATAAATAATCTATAAATATTCTATAAATAACCTAAATATTCTATAAATAACCTATAAGTAATCTATAAATAACCTATAAGTATTCTATAAATAACCTAAATATTCTATAAATAACCTAGAGTATTCTATAAATAACCAAAATATTCTATAAATAACCCATAAGTATTCTATAAATAACCTATAAGTATTGTGTAAATAGTGTTCTACTGTTTCTCCTCTCTCAGCAGCACAATCCCTGGCTGTTTGGTGCTGATCCAAGTCCAGCTCCGCTCCTAGGTTTACCCATTTAGCCCAGACTGACAATGTAAACTACTGTATTAAAAGATATCAGACCGTTATTGCAAGTGTTGTTTTCTACGGTATGTAAAGTTATCAGAAGAGAGGATTTACCAACTATAAATCAGGGTTTCCCAACCTCGGTCCTGGATCTCCCTCTGCGTGCATTTTTGTTCTTCTGCCCTAGCACTACGCAGTTCATTCAAATCATCACAGCTTGACGAGGAGTTTGGCGATTTGAATTAGCTGTCTGGTGCTAGAGCAAAAACCAAAATGTGCACCTGTGGGTGGTGGGTGGGGGGACTGAGTTTGGGACACCTGAACTATATTACTGACATAAACATCAGTGTCCATCCATCTATCCTGATCATTAATGTACGTATTTCCTATCCTGCGCATGAGAACAGTGACCTCTCTGTAAATAGCGTATATATATATAGAACAATATATAAACGCAACAATTTCAGATTTGCCCGAGTAACAGTTCATACACGGAAATCAGTCAATTGAAAAAATAATAAAAAATGAGGCCCTAATCTATGGATTTCATATGACTGGAAATACAGATATGCATCTGGTAACCGATGTGAAATGGCTAGCTAGTTAGCGGTGGTGCACGCTAATAGTGTTTCGATCGGTGACATCACTCGCTCTGAGACCTGAAGTAGTTATTCGCCTTGCTCTGCAAGGGCCGCGGCTTTTGTGGCGCGATGGGTAACGATGCTTCGTGGGTGACTTGTTGTTGATAATTGTCAAAGATAAAAGGTGTTGGATCAGAAAACCATTCAGTATCTGGGTGTAACCACATTTGCCTCATGCAGCTGTGTAATGTTGTTGCTGGATATTGCTGGATATTGGCGGGAACTGGAACACGCAGTCGTAGACGTCGATCCAGAGCATCCCAAACATGCTCAATGGGTGACATGTCTGGTGGATATGCAGGAGATGGAAGAACTGGGACATTCTCAGCTTCCAGGAATTGTGTACAGATCCTTACGATATGGGGCCATACATTATCATTCTGAAACATGAGGCGATGGCGGCAGATGAATGACACGACRATGGGTCTCAGGATCTCGTCACAGTATGTTTGTGCATTAAACTTGCCATCRATAAAATGCAAATGTGTTTTGTCCGTAGCTTATGCGTGTCCATACCATAACTCCACCATGGGGCACTCAGAAAACCTCTCACCTACACAACACCATACACCGTGGTCTGTGTTATGAGGCCGGTTGGACGTACTGCCAAATTCTCTAAAACAACTGAGGCAGTTTACAGTAGAGAAATGAACATTGAATTCTCTGGCAACAGCGCTCGTGGACATTCCTGCAGTCAGCATGCCAATTGCACGCACCCTCAAAACATGACATTGTGTTGTGTGAAAAAACAGCACATTTTAGAGTGGCCTTTKGTCCACAGCACAAGGTGCACCTGTGTAATGATTATGCTGTTGAATCAGCTTCTTGATATGCCACACCTTTCAGGTGGAAGGATTATCTTGGCAAAGGAGAAATGCTCACTAACAGGGAGGTAAACAAATTTGCCACAACATGAGAGAAATAAGCTTTTTGTTTGTATGGAACATTTCTGGGATCTATTTCAGCTCATGAAAACACTTCACATGTGTTTATATTCTCATTCAGTGTAAAAAGTAATATGACACTTCATTAATAAATGCATAATGCTGATGAAATCTATTGGTTTTTCATTCCTGGAAATKTAAATCAGTTTCTTGATTATTTGCTGGTTGACAATAATAACCACACACACACACTGGTTCTTGATCTGGCCACTTTAATTAGTACAAAATGTGAAGGACCGAGTGACCTGGAGTGACCTCCAGACATTATTTCATGAAGACTTACAGCTGAAATGATGCGATTATTATTTTAATTCTCCTTCTCTCAATCATTACAAAAAAATATCCAAGCTTCA
>NW_019945653.1:11459-23639 GCF_002910315.2 Salvelinus sp. IW2-2015 | reverse complement strand
AGCTTCACCCAGCCCCCCTGACCCAAACCCCATTCCCTCCTCTAGCTTCACACCCCAGCCCTCCCTAGCACCAAACCCATTCCCATCCTCCTAGCTTCACCCCAGCCCTCCCTGACCCATTCCCTCCTCTAGCTTCACCCCGCCCTCCCTGACCCACACCTCCCTCCTAGCTTCACCCCACCCCTCCTGACCCATTCCCCTCTCCTAGCTTCACCCCAGCCCTCCCAGACCCCATTCCCTACCTCTAGCTTCACCCCAGCCCTCCCTGACCCAAACCCATCCCTCCTAGCTTCACCCCAGCCCTCCCTGACCCAAACCCTCCTCCTAGCTTCACCCCAGCCCTCCCTGACCCAAACCTCCTCCTAGCTTCACCCACAGCCCTCCCTGACCCAACCCCTCCCTAGCTTCACCCCAGCCCTCCCTGACCCAAATCCTCTCACCTAGCTTCACCCCAGCCCTCCTGACCCAAACCCTCCTCCTAGCTTCACCCCAGCCCCTCCTGACCCAAACCCTCTTCTCAATTGTTCATTTTCTTTCTTTCCTCCTTTACTTGGATCCAGTGGACAGCAGGGCGATGAGCCAGATGAGGCACTGATGGACAGGATGTAGTTACTGGGGAACAATGAGTTAAGAAGAAAAAAAAACATATCTTGGAGGAAATGGCAGGCAAAAGTAGTGCGAGCGAATAACACTTCAAAGGCTAAGCTACATACCGTACTTAACGCATAATGGGTGGAGGCAAATAAGAAATCTCCTGACATCTGCCAGACATGTTTTTCAGCATCTGAACCCACCCACTCCTCAGACATTGTTTCAGCCAGAGGTAAACAGCAATCCAAGACTTGTAAATAGAATACAGCTGCTGGCAACCTGAAGTTCAATACAAAATCTGTATTTGAACCAAACCAGTGATGGCTAGGCCAAGACTACGCAATGAATAAGCCAAGAAGTTTCCTCCACCGAGTACTAATATCACAACAGGACAAAATGAGAATGCCAGGATGTGAGTCAAGCCTCAATCATTATTAGTAAAATAACTATTATTTTATTAGTAGAAGGAACATCCATCTATTTTCAGCTTTGTAAAGCATTCCATCATGTTCCTATGGAACTTTACCTGTCTGGTTAAATTGAGGATAATGTCTTAAAATGGGATACGGTGGGGTTGAAGTTCTTCAGCAAGGAAGAAGGAGGCGATGATGACGACGGACCAAGGGAACAGAGTGTTGTTAAGAAGATTAGAGAAGGTGGTGGCCTCATATTCAGCTACCCTCGTTCTTTTTCCACAGAATCCTAACATATGGGAGAAAAGGGTTTAATCAGCAAGTCAGCTAGCTCCTTCCTTACACAGGACCCTAGACATAAGGGAAGAAGGGTTATCAGTCAGTCCAGCATACCTCCTCCTTACACAGGACCCTAACATAAGGGAAGGAAGAGTTCAACCATTTGCACATGTATATTGAGAATAGGTTAATGGGGTAAGCATGGATGTTTGGTATCCCTAGCCAAGAATCCCAGATCTGATCTCGGTAGCAATCCCAGATCTGATCTCGGTAGCCGGCAGATCCCAGATTGATCTTGGTAGCCAGATCCCAGATCTGATCTCGGTACACCAAAGATTGATCTCGGTAGCCAGACCCAGATCTGAACTCACTAGCCAGATCCCAGATCTGATCTCACTAGCCTGAAATCCCAGATCTGTGTTGTGCTTTTTACCTACTCTGTTGTCAAGCCATTTCACATGTAAAGTTCCATAAGGAGTTGCCAAGAACAGAAACAGACTGAACCGCAAGCTATATTAAAACAACCAGAGAACAATCCGGGACCCAGGCCTATATTAAAGAGACCGGGAAAACCACCAGGCTATATTAAAGAGACCAGGAACCCAGGCTATATTAAAGAGACAGGAAACAGACTGACACCCAGGCAATTATTAAAGAGACCGGGAACCCAGGATATATTAAAAGAGACCCAGGAAACCCAGGCTATATTAAAGAGACCAGGAAACATATCTGGGAACCCCAGGCTAATATTATAAGAGACCAGAAACAATCTGGGGAACCCAGCTATATTAAAGAGACCAGGAACAGACTGGCCGCCCAGGCTAATATCTAAAGAGACCAGGAACAGACTGGCGCCCAGGCTATATTAAAGACACCAGAACAGACCTGGCGCCTCCAGGCTATATTAAAGACACCCAGAAAGACTGGGAACCCAGGCTATATTAAAGAGACCAGGAACAGAATGCACCAGGCTATATTAAAAGAGACCAGGAACAGACTGGCGCCCGGGGGTAAGCTGTTTGGGTTGAGACCAGGAACAGAACTGGCACGCCAGGGTAGCTGTTTGAGTGAGACCCCTACAGCTCAACAACATGAAATTGAAGAGGGGAACGAAATGTCTTCTAGAAGAACTCAGTAACACCCACTCAGGAGTTGATTGACATGTTATCATGTCAATCACAGAACGGCGGCAGACTGACCTCATATCCTTCTCCTTGCGAGACAATCTTGCATTGTCAGCCTCAGAGAGTTTCTTGTCACCGTCCTTGGAGACAGCATCCTCTCGCTTCTGGGGCAACTCTGTGGTCAAGAGATAAGGCACAATTAGAAGTTAGGTAACCGGACCTATCTTACAAGATCGATGACAAACTCAACCATAACTCAAGCATTGCAGAACAAAGAGGCCCATTAGTTTTTACGTGAGTGTTCATGTTTGTATGATAAACTTACTTGTGTTTTGAAGGACACACTTGACGTTTTTGTAGGCCGAAGGCCACCAGGTAGGTGCTGACCAGCGTCAATGACTCCATACCAGGACCGCTGACTGGACCAGGTTCCATGTGCCAGATCCTCCAGAACAGCCCTGAACCACAACAGGAAAGAACAACAAACAGGGATTTCACATAAGTATATAATACTCTGTTTATGAATATTAGTATTACATAGTAAGTGCCACAGTGAAACAGAATAGCTAACCGTTTGGTAACCTACAATGAGGTGACTGTTAGCTAATCAAGTTTAGGATAACTAGCGCTAATACCAACACAATATCAATCTCAGCAAGTTAACGTTTAACTAAACTAGATAACTTCAACCTGGCATATACTAACTAGGTAGCAACGTTACAGTAATGGGTAACATTTATTAACGCAGTCGTGGCGATAGTTGGTTAGCAAACTAGCTAATATATGTCTCGTTATGCCCACGTAAGTTAGTTAGTTAGGTAAAAAGATGGCTTGCCTACTTGCTTGCTTGCTACTTACAAATGGGAATTGCGCGACACAATTAGTGCATTGCCGTACAGAAAAGCGCGGAGGACTTTGCAGAACAGGTTTCGGCTGAAGTCCTGGAGGAGTAAAGGTCTTCCTCGATTGCTGTTTGCTGCTACTTTTAGGTTCATTGTTCCGAAGTGACCCGACCGTCTCTTTGCTCTACCGGTGAAAGAAGATGACAACGTAAGAGCAGAAACTGGTTTTGAAAAAACGCTAACGACGCGTCAGCCTCCAAAACACGGAAATAGCTGTCTTATAGACGGAAGTTGGTCGCTGTAAGTTTTCTCAGTGGGGATCTCCTTTGGCTATCGTAAATGGAATGACGAGCATTGCCACCTACTGTTTCTGGTTGTTGGAAAAGAAAAAAAAAGGTGGAGAAAAACAAATAGATCAAAACATACCACCTGAGGACGCTTCTTCATCTATGGTCAAATAGTGCAATAAATACCCAATCGACACAGTGTCAAAAACGTTAAAGAACACATTCTGATGTTGTGGTTGGCCCACTCAGAGAGATTTGGACGTCAATCCGCTACTTATTTTGTAAGAAGTTTGACAAAGCTGAATGTACCAAGCTGTGGTGTTTAAACTACTAGCACACAGCTCAGACACACAAGACATGCCGAAGAGGTCTCTTCACAAGTCCAGACCAAACTAGGGAGTGTGCCAGTACCGCATAGAGCCATGACTACATGGAAACTCTATTCCAACATCAGTAATTGATGGAAGCATGCAGAATCCAGATTTTAAAAAACGGTAAAAATACACCTTGTGAACAACGGGGACTGTGAGACACACAACACACACAGGTACAGACATTTTACCATTACATTTAAGTCATTTAGCAGACGCTCTTATCCAGAGCGACTTAAAGTTACACGCATACACACACAATAGGGAGAAGGGTTTATCAGTCAGTCAGCTAGCTCCTCCTTACACAGGACCCTAACATAGGGAGAAGGGTTTATCAGTCAGTCAGCTAGCTCCTTACACAGGACCCTAACATAGGGAGAAGGGTTTATCAGTCAGTCAGCTACCTCCTTACACAGGACCCTAACATAGGGAGAAGGGTGTATCAGTCAGTCAGCTACCTCCTTACACAGGACCCTAACATAGGGAAGGAAGAGTTCAACCATTTGCACATGTATTTGAGAATAGGGTTTAATGGGTAAGCATGGTGTTTGGTAGCCAGATCCCAGATCTGATCTCACTAGCCTGGTCCCAGATCTGTTTGTGCTTTTACCTACTCTGTTGTCAAGCCATTTCACATGTAAAGTCCATAAGGAGTTGCCAAGACACCAGAAACAGACTGACCCGCAAGCTATATTAAAACAACCAGAAACAATCCGGGAACCCAGGCTATATTAAAGAGACCGGGAACCCAGGCTATATTAAAGAGACCAGGAACCCAGGCTATATTAAAGAGACCAGGAACAGACTGACACCCAGGCTATATTAAAGAGACCGGGAACCCAGGATATATTAAAGAGACCAGGAACCCAGGCTATATTAAAGAGACCAGGAACAATCTGGGAACCCAGGCTATATTAAAGAGACCAGAAACAATCTGGGAACCCAGGCTATATTAAAGAGACCAGGAACAGACTGGCGCCCAGGCTATATTAAAGAGACCAGGAACAGACTGGCGCCCAGGCTATATTAAAGACACCAGGAACAGACTGGCGCCCAGGCTATATTAAAGACACCAGGAACAGACTGGAACCCAGGCTATATTAAAGAGACCAGGAACAGACTGGCACCCAGGCTATATTAAAGAGACCAGGAACAGACTGGCGCCCGGGGTAGCTGTTTGGGTGAGACCAGGAACAGACTGGCACCCAGGGTAGCTGTTTGAGTGAGACCCCTACAGCTTCAACAACATGAAATTGAGAGGGGAAAGAAATGTGTTCTAGAGAACTCAGTAACCCACTCAGGAGTGATTGACATGTTATCTGTCCAATCACAGACTGGCTGGCAGACTGACCTCTCATCCTTCTCCTTRCGAGACATCTTGCGATTGTCAGCCTCAGAGAGTTTCCTTGTCACCTCCTTGGAGACAGCATCCTCTCGCTTCTGGGCAACTCTGTGGTCAAGAGATAAGGCACATTTAGAAGTTAGGTACCGACCTACTACAGATCGATGACAAACTCACCATACCTCCAAGCATTGCAGAACACAGAGGCCATAGTTTTAMGTGAGTGTTCATGTTTGTATGATAAACTTACTTGTGTTTGAGGACAAACTTGACGTTTTTGTAGGCGAAGGCCACCAGGTAGGTGCTGACCAGCGTCATGACTCCATACAGGACCGCTGACTGGACCAGGTCCATGTGCCAGATCCTCCAGAACAGCCCTGAACCACAACAAGGGAGAAAACAAACAGGGAGTTAACATAAGTAATATTACTCTGTTTATGATAGTTAGTATTACATGAGTAGTGCACAGTGAACAGAATAGCTAACGTTGGTTACCTACAATGGTGACTGTTAGCTAATCAAGTTTAGGATAACGTAGCTAATACCAAACACAATATCAATCTCAGCAAGTAACGTTACTATAACTGATAATTCACCTGGCATATACTAACTGGGTAGCAAACGTTACAGTAAATGGGTAACATTATTAACAGTGTGGCAAGGTTGGTAGCAACCTAGCTATAATGTCTCGTTATGCACGTAAGTTAGTTATGTTAGGTAAAAGATGGCTTGCTACTTGTCTGTGCTTGCTACTGACAAATGGGAATTGGGACACAATTAGTGCATTGCCGTAGAAAAGCGCGAGGGACTTTGCAGACAGGTTTCGGCTGAAGTCTGGAGGAGTAGGTCTTCTCGGATTGCTGTTTGCTGCTACTTTTAGGTGCCATTGTTCCGAAGTGACCGACCGGTCTCTTGCTCTACGGTGAAAGAAGACTGACACGTAAGAGCAGAACTGGTTTGAAAAACGCTAACGACGCGTCAGCTCAAACACGGAAATAGCTGTCTTTAGAACGGAAGTTTGTCGCTGTAGTTTTCTTCAGTGGGATCTCTTGGCTATCGTAAATGGAAATGACGACATTGCCACTACTGTTGGTTGTTGAAAAGAAAAAAAAGGTGGAGAAAACAAATAGATAAAACATACCACCTGAGGACGCTCTCATCTATGGTCAAATAGTGCAATAAATACCCAATCAACACAGTGTACAAAACGTTAAGAACACATTCCTGATGTTGTGTTGCCTCAGAGAGATTGACGTCATCGCTACTTATTTTTGTAAGAAGTGTTGACAAGCTGAATGTACCAAGCTGTGTGTTTAAACTACTAGCACACAGCTCAGACACACAAGACATGCCGCAAGAGTCTCTTCACAAGTCCAGACCAAACTAAGGGAGGTGCACAGTACCGCATAGAGCCATGACTACATGGAACTCTATTCCACATCAAGTATGATAAGCAGAGAATCAGATTTAAAAAACAGGTAAAAATACACTTGTTGAACAACGGGGACTGTGAAAGACACACACACACACAGACACACATTCACAGTATCAGACATCATCGAGCATTACAATTATACACACACACGCGCTAGCACACGCACTCACACACACGCACACATTGTCATATTGTTGTGGTGGTGGTATTAAACATTTTGTATTGTAGATATGTAGTGGTGTAATAATGTTATATGATGTATATTTTATCTTTTGTTTTATATGTAATGTAAGTGTCTTAATATGTTTGGACCCCAGGAAGAGTAGCTGCTGCCTTGGAACACAACAGCTAATGGGAGCCATAATAAATACAAATACACAAAAAAAGATATGGCTCATTAAATCAATACGATCAAATAATGATGATCCATGCTGCCTTGGCAACAGCTAATGGGGATCCATAGTAAATACAAATACAAAAGTTGGCTGGATGTGCTTTGGGTGACGGACCATTCTTGATACACACAGGAAACTGTTGAGTGTGAAAAATCCAGCAGCGTTGCAGTTCTTGACACAAACTGGTGCTCTGACACCTAGTACCATACCCGTTCAAAGGTACTTCACTATTTTGTCTTGCCCGTTCACCTCTGAATGGCAAACATACACAATCCATGTCTCAATTGTCTCAGGCTTAAAAATCCTTCTTTACTCGCGTCTCCTCCCCTTCATCTACACTGATTGAAGTGGATTTAACAGGTGACATCAATAAGGGATCATAGCTTTCACCTGGATTCACCTGGTCAGTCTATGTCATGAAAAGAGCAGGTTAAACTCTTGTACACTCAGCTATCTGATATTAAGTACCTGATAGATTTAGGATTTTGGGAAGATAATTCATAATTCAGCAATGCTGTTAAAAGCAGGATGTTGACTGGGAATAAGTTACACACACACACACAATTTCTATTCAACTTATTGTAACAAACCTGCTTTTTTAAAGATACTTAATTTCTGCATATATTCATGACAGATAGAGATATAGGTGAGAGGCAGGTGAGACAGACAAGCTTTAGGTGGTACAGAGCTGTAGAAAACAGAACTAGGGCACACACACAGTTTTTCAATGGGATCTATCCATCCCAGGGGAGCCTGTGCAACTGAAATGTCAGATGTTTTCCCAACAGTCTGACTGTGAACATCTGTATGAAAACCAAAATGAAGGGAGACATAGATATGATTTTTAAAAATCTGTTGATGCAATATGAAAAAAAAAATGGGTGTAGGAGATTAATCATAAACCCACATTGAGAACCTTTTGTTTGATTAAGGGTGAATTGGTGTGTGAGAGATATATTATGTATAACCTCCCTAAAAGCAAGAGATCGCTATGTGTACAGGTGAGATCAGGGATATTGTCTCTGCGTATTGAAGCAGGTAAGATCAGGGATATTGTCTCTGCGTATTGAAACAGGTCAGATCAGGGATATTGCCTCTGCGTATTGAAACAGGTCAGATCAGGGATATATGCGTATTGAAACAGGTCTGTATTGTGGTGAAATGGAAGTGGAAAGACCATGTAACTATTGTGACCTGGAAGAAATAGAGAATGAAACTCATTTCATCCTCTATTGCCCTTTCTACCACTATATACACTTGCTCTTATGCCATCCAGAGTTTTGTGTTTCCGTGTTAGATGTTCCGTGTGTGTATGTTTCTACCCTGTAGTCAAGTTCTGAGTGATGTCTGTGTCATCAGGGCTGAACTGAGCGAGAGAGAGAGAGGGAAACAGCACGTAACCTTGCATTGTCTTGGCATCCTTTTGGCATCATGGCATCACTTTTATTCTCTCTGTCTGTCTGTCTGTCTGTGTGTGTCGCTCTCGACACCCCTGAAGTGCATGTTTAATCCCTAAGCTCTCATCGTTAGAAGCTAGCATCACGCAAGCCTCCTGCCTGCGTCGCATTCTCACACTACTACAGAACTGACTAACACACAGAGAGAGACACACACACGCAGCCGCCTGGCGGGGGGGGGGGCACTATGCTCGCGGCTTCAGGTCCTCTCTCTCTTCTTTTCCTCTAATGTAGCACTGAGCCAGACATGCAATGGCCGTGACATGTCTAGGTGAGGCACCCCTTTGAGTGAATGAATGAATTACATTTTATTTTCTAGTGTTCAAATCGTCAGTTGGCAACCATCACTTATGGGATTAATTGACACGTAAAAAAAACATTACAATAGTTCACTGTGGTGATTCAATAATAATTATTATTCTGGTGTTCTCTCTGCATTGCGCATCGCATAAAGATTGAAAAAATGTAAGGAAAAAATCTATCATAATAGTAAATAAGGTTATCCAAACTATAATTACATCCCTAGAGCAGTACAATAATATACATACATACACACTGTATATATACACATATACAAATTTTTTTCTACATTGTGGAATAATAGTGAAAATATCAAAACTATGAAATAACACATATGGAATCATGTAGTAACCAAAAAAGTGTTAAACAAATCAAATATATTTTATATTTGACATTCTTCAAATAGTCAAATAGACATTTACATTTCTCCTCATCGCTCAGCCACATAATGCCAGGGTATATCTAGTGTGCTTTCTGGAATAAGAGCAAGTGTTATATAGTGGTAGAAAGGGCAATAGAGGATGAAATGAGTTTCATTCTCTATTTCTTCCAGGTCACAATAGTTTACATGGTCTTTCCACTTCCATTTCACCACAATACAGACCTGTTTCAATACGCATATATCCTGATCTGACCTGTTTCAATACGCAGAGGCAATATCCCTGATCTGACCTGTTTCAATACGCAGAGACAATATCCCTGATCTTACCTGCTTCAATACGCAGAGACAATATCCCTGATCTCACCTGTACACATAGCGATCTCTTGCTTTTAGGAGGTTATACATAATATATCTCTCACACACCAATTCACCCTTAATCAAACAAAAGGTTCTCAATGTGGGTTTATGATTAATCTCCTACACCCATTTTTTTTTTCATATTGCATCAACAGATTTTAAAAATCATATCTATGTCTCCCTTCATTTTGGTTTTCATACAGATGTTCACAGTCAGACTGTTGGGAAAACATCTGAGAACTGACCAACGGTGGTATTAACATTTTGTATGTAGATATGTAAGATGTAAATGTTATATGATGTACTTTTTATCTTTTGTTTTATATGTAATGTTACAGTGTCTTATATGTTTGGACCCCAGGAAGATAGCTGCTCCTGGCAACACAACAGCTTAATGTGGGCAGCCCATAACTAAATACAAATACCACAAAAAGATATGGCCTCATTAAAATCATACGATCCAGAATAATGAGTGATTCCATGCTGCCTTTTTGGCAACAGCAATTGGGATCCATAGTAAATACAAATACAAAAGTTGGCTGGATGTGCTTTTGGGTGACGGACCATTTCTTATACACACAGGAAAACTTGTTGAGTGTAAAAAATCCAGCAGCGTTGCAGTTCTTGACACAAATGTGCGTTCTGACACCAGTACCATACCCCGTTCAAAGGTACTTCACTATTTGCTCTTGCCCGTTCAGCCTCTGAATGGCAAAACATACACAATCCATGTCTCAATTGTCTCAAGGCTTAAAAATCCTTCTGTAACTCGTTCCTCCCTTCATCTACACGATTGAAGTGGATTAACAGGTGACATCAAATAGGATCATAGCTTTCAACCTGATTCACCTGGCAGTCTATTGTCATGAAAAGAGCAGGTTAAACTCTTGTACACTCAGCTATCTGATATTAAGTACCTGATAGATTTAGGATTTTGGAAGATTAATTCATAATCAGCAATGCTGTAAAAGGCAGGATGTTGACTGGGAATAAGTACAACACACACAACACAATCTATTCAACTTATTGGTAACCAAAACCTGCTTTTTTAAAGATACTTTAATTTTTCTGCACATATTCCAAGACAGATAAGAGATATTGCTGAGAGGGCAGGTGAGACAGACGAGCTTTAGGTGGTACAGGCTGTAGAAACAGAAACTAGGGCACCACACAGTTTCAATGGGATCTATCCATCCCAGGGGAGGCTGCTGCAACTGAAATGCAGATGTTTTCCCAACAGCTCTGACTGTGAACATCTGTATGAAAACCAAAAATGAAGGGAGACATAGAGTATGATTTTTTAAAAACTCTGGTTTGAATGCATATTGAAAAAAAAAATGGTAGAGATGAAGTTGCATAAACACAGTAGAACCGGTAAAAAAAGGAAAAAAACAAAAAAAAAGAAAAATATAACGAAAAGAAATCATTTCGTTGCACAGGCTCCCCTGGGATGGATAGATCCCATTGAAAAACTGTGTGTGCCCTAGTTCTGTTTTCTACAGCTCTGTACCACCTAAAGCTCGTCTGTCTCACCTGCCTCTCAGCAATATCTCTATCTGTCATGAATATGTGCAGAAATTAAGTATCTTTAAAAAAAGCAGGTTTGTTACAATAAGTTGAATAGAAATTGTGTTGTGTGTGTGTAACTTATTCCCAGTCAACATCCTTGCTTTTAACAGCATTGCTGAATTATGAATTATCTTCCCAAAATCCTAAATCTATCAGGTACTTAATATCAGATAGCTGAGTGTACAAGAGTTTAACCTGCTCTTTTCATGACATAGACTGACCAGGTGAATCCAGGTGAAAGCTATGATCCCTTATTGATGTCACCTGTTAAATCCACTTCAATCAGTGTAGATGAAGGGGAGGAGACGAGTTAAAGAAGGATTTTAAGCCTTGAGACAATTGAGACATGGATTGTGTATGTTTGCCATTCAGAGGCTGAACGGGCAAGACAAAATAGTGAAGTACCTTTGAACGGGGATATGGTACTAGGTGTCAGACGCACCAGTTTGTGTCAAGAACTGCAACGCTGCTGGATTTTTCACACTCAACAGTTTCCTGTGTGTATCAAGAATGGTCCGTCACCCAAAGCACATCCAGCCAACTTTTGTATTTGTATTTACTATGGATCCCCATTAGCTGTTGCCAAGCAGCATGGATCATCATTATTTGATCGTATTGATTTAATGAGCCATATCTTTTTTTGTGTATTTGTATTTATTATGGCTCCACATTAGCTGTTGTGTTGCCAAGGCAGCAGCTACTCTTCCTGGGGTCCAAACATATTAAGACACTTACATTACATATAAAACAAAAAGATAAAATAGTACATCATATAACATTATTACACCACTACATATCTACAATACAAAATGTTTAATACCACCACACAACAATATGACAATGTGTGCGTGTGTGTGAGTGCGTGTGTGCTAGCGCGTGTGTGTGTGTGTATGCGTGTAACTTGTAAGTCGCTCTGGATAAGAGCGTCTGCTAAATGACTTAAATGTAATGTAAATGTCTGTACCTGTGTGTGTGTGTGTGTCTTCCACAGTCCCCGTTGTTCAACAAGGTTGTATTTTACCTGTTTTTTAAATCT
>NW_019945653.1:7639-8799 GCF_002910315.2 Salvelinus sp. IW2-2015 | reverse complement strand
ATGGCACACCCACACACACACACAAACACACCATAGTCCTGCAGGCCACCGTGTCTGGATGTGCTGGTGTGTTTGAGACCCCTGATCTAAGCCCGAGGACCCTGTAAAGCAGATCACCTATCATAATGACAAATTGTCAACATCTCTGGCTCCCCCTACAGCTGAGCTTTGGCTCTTTGTATCTGCGTGCCTGCTATGTCTGTCTGTGTGTGTGTGAGCCAGATACAGACACTGAGTGGATTAGTAACATGGTGCGGGTCCCCTAGGCCCCATGTAGCAGAAACCTATTACCCCCTGCATGTGGAGTGTTATACCGCATTAAAGAGGTGCACACAGACACAACACGCACGTGCACACACAGACACAACACGCACGTGCACACACAGACACAACACGCACGTGCACACACAGACACACAAACACACCATTGATTATTAAAAATAAGTATGTAACAGAAAAATAATTTGACTGTCTACGTGGCTAACCCCATTGTTCCCTGTCTGCATCTAAAAGGAGAGACAGAAAGATGTGTCTAGAACGTTGTGGAGAGGACAGGTCTCCCCAGTAGGTACATCTAGCCACGTGGAGAGACTGGAGAACCTGCTCGATAACTCTCACTCTTTAACTGGGAGAGAGATGGAATGATGGGGTTGAGGGGACAGGGGAGGCAGGGGGAAGACAGGGGAGGCAGGGAGAAGACAGGGGAGGCTAGGGAGAAGACAGGGGAGGATAGGGAGAAGACAGGGGAGGATAGGGGGAAGACAAGGGAGGCAGGAGAAGACAAGGGAGGCAGGGGGACCCGTGCTGGTTTGACAGGCCTTGACCACATCGCCCCTGTCATCCGCTACTTCCTCTCACCCCCCTCCCTCCCAACCCCCCCCTCCCTCTCTTTCATATGAAAGAATCGCTTCACTTCTTTTCTTCCTTTTTCAGCTCAAAGGAATGGAAGACCACAAACGTGTGATTGGTAGTTGTGGTGTTGAGGGAGGCGGGACAGAGGGAGTAAAGTATTCCTATTTTCAAAGGATGCCAGACATGTGTTTACACTGAGATTTTCTGTAGATAGTTTCTCCACAGTCTCCTTCTTGTGTGTAAGTGTGTGTGTGTGCATGCGTGTGTGCATGCGTGTGTGCGTGTGTGTGTGTGTGTGTGCGTGTGTG
>NW_019945653.1:0-4838 GCF_002910315.2 Salvelinus sp. IW2-2015 | reverse complement strand
CGTGCAACTAGCTCGAACAATCTCACTGTTTAGACCTTCATCCATGTTTCTCAAAGTTGTTGCAAATGTAAATGTTGAAGTGTTTAAGGTTAAGGTCAGGCATTGACTCTGAATGGTTAAGGTCAGGCATTGACTTGATGGTTAAGGTCAGGCATTGACTCTGAATGGTTAAGGTCAGGCATTGACTCTGAATGGTTAAGGTCAGGCATTGACTCTGAAGGGTTAAGGTCAGGCATTGACTCTGAATGGTTAAGGTCAGGCATTGACTCTGAATGGTTAAGGTCAGGCATTGACTCTGAATGGTTAAGGTCAGGCATTGACTCTGAATGGTTAAGGTCAGGCATTGACTCTGAATGGTTAAGGTCAAGGCATTGACTCTGAATGGTTAAGGTCAGGCATTGACTCTGAATGTTAAGGTCAGGCATTGACTCTGAATGGTTAAGGTCAGGCATTGACTCTGAATGGTTAAGGTCAGGCCATTGACTCTGAATGGTTAAGTGTGACAGGTTAAGGTCAGGCATTGACTCTGAATGGTTAAGGTCAGGCATTGACTCTGAATGGTTAAGGTCAGGCATTGACTCTGAATGGTTAAGGTCAGGCATTGACTCTGAATGGTTAAGTTCAGGCATTAACTCTGAATTAAACCAATCCCAAACCCTTACCTTGACCATTCAGAGTTCATGCCTAACCTTAACTCTCAACTTCACCTCACAAGTATAGTAAGACATAGCTCTGTGTAAGTGTGTGTGTGTGTGTGTGTGTGAAAGAGAGAGAGAGAGAGTCCATTCAGTCGAAGCCGTGTGAGAACAGCAGGGAAGATGGATAAACAAACGTGGTGTGACCACTGTGCAGAGAACAAACAGCACGCAGGAAACCCTCAACAACTACATGTCTGGACCACAGAGAAACACAGAACAACTACATGTCTGGACCACAGAGAAACACAGAATAACGACATGTCTGGACCACAGAGAAACTACATGTCTGGACCACGGAGAAACACAGAATAACGACATGTCTGGACCACAGAGAAACTACATGTCTGGACCACGGAGAAACACAGAACGACTACATGTCTGGACCACAGAGAAACACAGAACGACTACATGTCTGGACCACAGAGAAACACAGAACGACTACATGTCTGGACCACAGAGAAACACGGAATAACTACATGTCTGGACCACAGAGAAACACAGAATAACTACATGTCTGGACCACAGAAAACAAGTGACATTTGGGAAGGCCTGTGTTTGTGTGCATACTTGGCCAATGAACAGAGACATGTGGTCAAATCTGGTCTGTTAACTCAATCTCTTACATAACATCACAGCACAATTGAAAAATATATGGCACATGGAAACCAAACAAGCGTGGTCTATGGTGATAGACGGGATGGGCTGAGAGTGGCTGAGGGTTGGTATTAAAGAGTTTATGTTTGGTAACGTATTATTGTTATGTGACTGCTTTATATAAAATGACCATGTATGTAAAATGTGTACGCAAAATGTATATGTAAATATATGTATATAGATGAAAGCTGTAAAAAATAAAATAAAAAATATATATAATATGTGTCCTCCAGAGAGGGGGAGGATGGGTTAATATTTATTTAAATAATAATAACTCTGCTATTGAAAGCAGAGAAAGAAAACAGAAGATCTTGACATTTTGGCTACTCTATCAGCATCTCAAAGGTCACAGTGTGTTTTGGAGTGTGTGTGTGTGTGTGACAGAGAGAGAGACTTCCACCCAGAGCCTCTCAAAGCATTCAGTCAGCCCACTGACACCCCTATTAGACCACAGCAAAATCACTATCTACCTGAACAGAGCAATACTCAAATCATGAGGCATCAAAGCCAAAGGAACTGAATAATATTAAGAAATTCTATAGATGGAAGGAATGTAGTGTGGAAACCTACAAAAAAAAGTTAGGCAACAACAAATTCAATCCCTTTTAGACAACTTCCTGGACTAAATGTTCCACTGTAATAGTGAAGGTGTGAACTTGGCAGTAGAAAACCTAAACAGTATATCAGCTTCCATATCAAATCAAAAAAATTTAAACAGAAAACCAAAGAAAATTAACAACAGTGACAAATGGTTTGATGAAGAATGCAAAAACCTAAGAAAGAAATTGAGAAACCTGTCACAAAAACAATAGAGACCAGAAAACCAGAGTCTACACCTTCACTGTGGTGAATCACTGAAACAATACAGAAATACACTACTGAGAAAGAAGAAACAGTCGAAAATCAGCTCAAGGTAACTGAAGAATCCATAGACTCCAACCACTTCTGGGAAAACACTATACAAACAACATGAAGAATTATCTATCCAAAATGGAGATGTATGGGTAAACCACTTCTCCAATCTTTTTGTCTCTATAACAAAGAGCAAACAGCAAAAACATATACATGATCAAATACAAATCTTAGAATCAACTATTAAAGACTACCAGAACACACTGGATTCTCCAATTACATTGAATGAACTACAGGACAAAATAACAAACCCTACAACCCAAAAAGGCTTGTGGTGTTGATAGTATTCTCCATGAATGGAAAACATGTACAGACAAATTCCATTTGGCTATACTTAAACTCTTTAACATCATCCTTAGCTCTGACATCTTCCCCAATATTTGGAACAAGGACAGATCACCCCAAATCACAAAAGTGGAGACAAATTTGACCACAATAACTACCGGGGGATAAGTGTCAACAGTAACTTGGGAAAATACTCTGCATTATCATTAACAACAGACTCGTACATTTCCTCAGTGAAAACAATGCACTGAGCAAATGTGAAAATGGCTTTTTACCAAATTTCACCAACAAACAGCCAATTTAATTACGACTATATGTCCCAGAATGATACTGCAGATGTATCCGCCTCACTTTGTGGGAGGTATTTAAGGCTGTTATGAATGGACTTAAAATATCATATGAGGCTACCATGATAAAATGTAGGCAGAGAAGATTATTAGTGTAACGGCTTTCTAGATCTTCCTTCTCAGACGAGGAGAGGAGAGAAGGATCGGAGGACCAATACGCAGCGAGGTATGATGACATGATAATTTATTAAACAAAACAGACGAAGACGAAAAACGAACTATACTTGATAACTAACAAAACAACAAACGGAGTAGACAAACCTGAACGTAAGGACTTACATGAAACGCAGAACGGGCTAAGGGGCGTGGGTTTCGGGCCCGAAAAAAGCAGAAAAAAGGGGGAAGGGGCCGAGCTACAGCGGTGTGTTGTCAGACATGAGCCCAATTGGTCTTCTCATGGGACAACTGTCCACGTGAAGACGCTCACGCGAACGGTTTTGCAACTCTATCAAAGACAGAATAACTCGGCACCGCAACGCAACGCAACTGTATGGGAAAGTGGATCATTGGGTGCATGAAGGTCAATAGGACAAATAGAGGAGAGCTCATGAGGAGAGAAGGTACTAGCCAGCACACGTCCAAAAAAGGCACGTTGGAACGTATATTATAGGCCGATTTCATACATGATAATGTTTACTGCAATCAATCTAGATCTAGACACGCGCCACGAACTCATAGTGAAACATACGCTGGTCTCCCATAGCACTATGACGCAACCAAACTCATCCTAACTAGACTTAGTATTTAGACACGACACACAGTGCACACACCTCGAGTCACTGCAAGACAACAGATTATCGTACCACAGACGGTGCCTCGAGTTTGAAGCTGCAGTGACCTCAGACATGGTCAAGCGCGCCACTCCTGTAGCTACCGGTACTCGTAAATCACTACGAACTAGTCAACACAAAGTAGATGAAACAGGGTATCTCCAGGATACGTCGACAATTATGATATCGACGACCTCTCTCGCTATACCGTGCGAAGTCATGACTCAAATATGAATACAGTACTATTCTCCCCAACCAAGTAAACACAATGCTATTAAAGATTTAACAAAAACACTTAGAGTTGGCTGACTAACCGGATAAACTRCTGGCGCGCCAGCTGAGAGGTTTACAGGCCAATAGAGCTTTTCATATAATTAAATATAGTACAGGAGCTGTTACGACGGACCCAAAAGAAATTAATGCATGTTTCACAAAGTTTTATCAGGACCTCTACACCTCAAAGACMACTGCAGATACCACAAAAACGTCTGATTTCCTCCATTCCCTTTCCTAAATTATGCAGCGCTGCTCAAATGGAACTACATACAGATACCTTTCGAAGAGGTTGTCTCTGCAGTACGTTCCTTCCCTAATGGAAAAGCATCTGGCCCTGAAGGCTTTGGTATCGAGTTTTAAAAAGCTTATTCAGAATAGATTACTCCTCTTATGTTGAGGATATTTAAACACTATTAAAACTTGCAGACTCCCAGAATCTTTACACTCAGCTAATATCTCCCTAACATTAACAAAAGATAMAGATGAAACTGATCCATCTTCATATCGTCCTATTACCCTCCTCGGATGCGATCTCAAGRTGTTTACTAWAATACTTGCRAACAGACTAAATAAATGCATTTAGACTATAATCCATCATGACCAAACTGGTTTTATCGCAGGCAGRATTYTTCRTTTTMMAACATTAGGCGACTGATGAATATCATGTATTCCAAACATGACAAAGATTCTAAAGTTGCAATACTTGCACTTGACGATCGAAAAAGCATTTGACCAAGTGGAATGAAACTAAATTCTGACAGTAATAAATGAGTTTAGTCTGGGCGAGAGTTTTGTSTCTTGGATTGAAATACTATATGCGTGCACGGCGGCTTCATTTCTCACTAATTACAATAAATCACCTCCGTTTTCACTTCAAAGTTCCTGCCGCAAGGGAT
>NW_019945652.1:71047-72836 GCF_002910315.2 Salvelinus sp. IW2-2015 | reverse complement strand
CTCACTCTAGTGGTAGCATGAGACGGAGTCTTACAGACCACACAAAGTGGCTCGGTAGTGCAGCTCATCCAGGTGACGCACATCAATGCGAGCTGGTGGCAAGAAGGTTTGCTGATGTCTGTCAGCGTAGTGGTCCAGGCATGGAGGCGATATCAGGAAGACGTTGGAGGAGGCCGTAGGAGGGCAACAACCCAGCAGCAGACCGCTATCCGCCTTTGGTGGCAAGGAGGAGCACTGCCAGAGCCCTGCAAAATGACCTCCAGCAGGCCACAAATGTGCATGTGTCTGCTCAAACGGTCAGAAACAGACTCCATGAGGGTGGTATAAGGGCCCGACGTCCACAGGTGGGGGTTGTGCTTACAGCCCAACACCGTGCAGGACGTTTGGCATTTGCCAGAGAACACCAAGATTGGCAAATTCGCCACTGGCGCCCTGTGCTCTTCACAGATGAAATGTATTAGCAACTGGGACTGAGGAGCAGGCAGTTTACTCTGGGCACCTTTCATCCAAGCTACTCAATACTGCCCCTGCAGCCATAAGAAGTTATTAAGTTATTAACCCTACCTAATGTAGGTATACATAGCTATTACCTCATACCCATGCACATCAACTCGGTACTAGTTCTCCCTGTATATAGCCATTTTATTTTAACTCATCATTGTTATCCATTATTCACTTTGTATTTATTCCTTGCGTCACTAATTCAATTTTTTTTTTTTATCTTTAACTCTGCATTGTTGAAAAAGGACCCGTAAGTAAGCATTTCAATACAATTTCAATGTATGTGGCAAATGCAATTTGATGACATACAGTAGTGAAGTGAAAGGGAAAACATGGGATTATTTTCTCGAGGGACTGCATTCTGGAGGGACTACTTTCAGTTTTAGACTACTTTCTGGAAGGACTAATTTCTGTAGGGTCTAATTTCTCAAAGAAGGGACTAATATCTGGACCGACTACTTTTTGGAAGGACTACTTTATGTAGTYACTGATTTCTCAAAGAATGTACTAATATCTGAATGCACTGCTTTCTGGAAGGACTACTTTGGAGGAACTACTTTCTTGAAGAAGGGACTAAGGTCTGTAAGGACTACTTTCTGCAGTGGCTACTTTGTGGATTGACTTTTTGTTGTTAAAATACTATACAACAAAGAAAACCTACGGAAAGACGAACAAACTACAGTGAGATTCAAACAGCAATGCGTTCCTTTAAAAAAGAAACAGGCCTGAGGAAGGCACCTTGGGTTGTGAGTCTCACCGTTACCATAAGTCTAATTTCTCCCAAATGTACTTTGATGCAGGTATGATAAACTGTCACCAGTTTAAATAGGATCGATTTCACATACCTCTTCAGAGCCACGCGGGCCAAGCATCACCTAAGTACATGATAAAACACACGTATCCTTTTCATCTCTCTCTCTCTCTCACATGCATAAATACACACACACATTCATTAATTTACTGTATTTATATCCACTTGATTAGTGATATGTATTGAATTGCTCTTTATTCTTTGGGCGAAATGCTATGTCATACATGCACTTCAGAATTTACAGCATTAGCCTTTTGCTGCACAATCCTTTTAATGAAACCACTTCACTGTCCATGTTTAATGAGATGACACTCAATTCACACTTTAAAACAGCTTAATTTATGTTTTGCATTAACGTCCATATATTTGACATGTTACCATGCCACACTACAAATGTTTTCTCATCTCTATCTCTAACACAACCATATATTCCTCAGGACTACAATCCAGCTTATCCAATCAAGAATATTATAACAT
>NW_019945652.1:57313-71022 GCF_002910315.2 Salvelinus sp. IW2-2015 | reverse complement strand
ACCCCACCTCCTCCTGACCACCCCCACCTCAGTGCCTCCATGTTGGATGGCTGGACCGGAGTTAGCTTCTGAGCTCTGGCATACATGCATATCATGATACTGCGCCCAAAATTCATGTTTTTATAGTTGACATGTGTGTGTGTAGTCTTCCTCATGCATTACTTCAACAGAGCTTGCTGGAGTAGTTGGAAGCTTAGGCTTAGTGTAGTAATTTAATAAATGCAGTTTAGATGCATTATGATGCCAATCAAAGAAACATTTGCTACCATTATACTTTTTCATTTCAACAACATGTTCAATTATTCTAGTACATGATAAACACACGTATCCTTTTCATCTCTCTCTCTCTCTTCACATGCATAAATACACACACACATTCATTAATTTACTGTATTTATATTCCACTTGATTAGTGATATGTATTTGAATTGCTCTTTATTCTTTGGGCGAAATGCTATGTCATACATGCACTTCAGAATTTACAGCCATTAGCCTTTTGCTGCACAATCCTTTTAATGAAACCACTTCACTGTCCATGTTTAATGAGATGACACTCAATTCACACTTTAAAACAGCTTAATTTATGTTTTGCATTAACGTCCATATATTTGACATGTTACCATGCCACACTACAAATGTTTTCTCATCTCTATCTCTAACACAACCATTATATTCCTCAGGACTACAATCCAGCTTATCCAATCAAGAACATTTAACATGCATGTATTACCAATGTTACACTACATTGCTTCATTTCCCCAGCCATGTGTGTCTGAAAACAAATAGTTAACATATGAGGTTACCTGAGTTTACCCTCCATAAACACATATATACATTCCATTATATTACCTGCTATTTTATTGACTTTGTCCATATTGCGAGCATCTTCTCCTTCATGTATCTTTTCATCTGAAGAGAACCACATGTATTTCTTGGAACCTGAAATTAACTCCTATTTCAATCATTCAGTGCATGAAGGTTGTTGATATTGGATTTTTTACAAGACTGGGTGTTCTGCATTAGTGCTCCTGTAATGCAGTCAGGTCACATCCCAAAGTTTATTATACTGATTAAAACCTACAGATACAGATTTTTCTACATATCACCACCACAACTGACTTCTTGTAATAAAAACAGTGAGGCCATATTCTTTGCAAACATAAGCAAGCATTTCAAGTTAAATGGGTTCTCGCTCACAAAATGCATATCACCAATGAAAAGCGTTGATTTACTTGCATGTGACAGGACACTAAATTGTAGCTGGTCCCATCAGATAACATGGCACATGTTAGCCTTATGCTAACCTCAACAGGTGCTAATGATTATATACTGGCACAACTTCATCAGCCTATGAAAGATCTTAGACTTTATATCCACCAACTAATGGTAATTCTTAAAATGTGTCAACACTGGCCACTAGAGGATATTTTTAAACCTACAAATTCAAGATTTAATTGTTTGGTTGGTCTAACAAAATCTTTCGTGCCAATATTGCACTGCTGCATTCTTGACTAGCTACATACAAAAAATGGGGGTGATGGTTCTATGTGGAACAATAATGACTCAAAGAACCCTTTGAGCTCTTCAATGGCTGTTTTATAGATCACAAAAGGGTTCTTTGCTCTTTTAGTGATAATTCAAATGTAAGGGAGGCAGCTCATAGAATATTGTTGGGCATAGTTTGCACACCACTTTTGTGCAACTGTGAGAAGAGTGTCATACCAGTTTAACAAATGGGTTGTGTTAGACCATTAAACATTGTGTGATATAGCCATTTACATATAGTATTGTTTCCCAGTTGTCTTGAACATACTGAAGTCAGAAGTCTGAGATTGAGTTGTCCATTCTGAGTTTTCAGTTGTTTTGACCGTGGCATTAATTCTCAGAGGGAAGCGGCAGGGTATTCCCTTTGAGTCAGGAACCAAAACTCCTCTGTAGTGACCTGTGAATGCGTTGTCTGCAGCATTCATTCACATGACAGCTCAATCAGCTTTTTAATTTCACTTACCAGGATGTGAACTGAGCCAGGTTCACAGTCAAAAGTATTGGGAAGTAGTTGGGAAGTATTTCCAAAAGTGCTCTTCCAAGCACTGGAGGTGAGCAGTCATCACACATGCATAGCCGTGTGAAAGGGTGCACGGTTAGCTTTTGAAAGACTCCAATAATAATAATTTCCTCTGAATGCACTAATTCGGTCACTCACGTGTAGAACATTTTTGTATTCCCCTGCATTAAACTTCTTTCTCTCAAATTTTGTGCACAAATTTGTTTACATCCCTGTTAGTGACCATTTCTCCTTTGCTAAGATAATCCATCCACCTGACAGGTGTGGCATATTAAGAACCTGATTAAACAGCATAATCAATACACATGTGCACCTTGTGCTGGGGACAATAGAAGGGCACTCTAAAATGTGCAGTGTTGTCACACAACACAAGGCCACAGATGTCTCAAGTTGAGGGAGCATGCAATTGACATGCTGACTACAGGAATGTTCACCAGAGTTTGTTGCCAGAGAATTGCATATTAATTTCTATACCATAAGCTGCCTCCAATGTCATTTCAGAGAATTTGGCAGTACATCCAACCGGCCTCAGACCACGTCTAACAGCAGACCACATGTAACCACGCCAGCCCAGGACTTCCACATCTGGCATCTTCACCTGCGGGATCATCTAAGACCAGCCACCTGGACAGCTGATAAAACTGAGGAGTATTTATGTCTGTAATAAAGCCCTTTTGGGGAAAAACTAATTGTAATTGGCTGGGCCTGGCTCCCCAGTGGGTGGGCCTTGCTCCTTAAATTGGTGGACTATGCCCTCACAGGCCAAATCATGGCTGCGCCAATCCCAGTCATATGAAATCCACAGATTAGGGCATATTTAATGACTGATTTCGTTATGTGGACTGTAACTCAGTAAAAGCGTTGAATTTGTTGCATGTTGCGGTTATATTTTTGTTTCAGTATAGTTTGCAAATGAAGTACCTGCTCCAGTATATCTTTGAGTTCTGTGCTAAGCTCTTTTTGCCGCCAGTTGCTCTCGGCGTATCATACAATTGTCCATAGTGGGAGACACATTTATAACTAGAGTGCAGAGGCCTGCCCACCGTTCCGCATAGATGGAGACCCATCAGTGTAAAAGCCCACCATACGAAGCCATGGAATACTTTTGTTGTTGTTGCCAATATAGCCACACAGCACACTGAACATCCCCTGTGCCGTTTCATGTGAGACAGAACAGTGTGTCCTTAGAAATAGCTTCCCCAGACATGTACAGCGAACAAAAGTCAATACATGGGCATCTTGGCTCCCACAGTTTATTTATCTATTTGGAGAGTTTAAGCTGGGGAGTTTGAGTCATTCAGTCAGAGTTTCCTTTTGATTGCTAGTAATAGCATACATTCTTCGTTTTACAGTGTTATCTGAGAAGGGTATTGATTTGATTTTCTGTGCCTCTTCCTCACCACACATTGTTTTCACCATATAAATTTGTGCCGGTAATATGAAAGTCTTTGTAATAGTGTGTGTTTTTATAGTGTAGCGGGGCCTAGCCATTCCCCGTGGGAATGATTCAAGTCAACCATGAAGTGCGCCTTTTCCCATGATTTAAGGGTGCTCTGTTTGAAATTAATTGTTTTGATTTTAATAATTTGTATTTTTTAATTTAAGGTTAACCACATTACAATGATTTTGAGATACACAGACAATATTATGATATACACTACAGTTCAAAAGTTTGGGGTCACTTAAAATGTCCTTGTTTTTGCCCATTAATATAACATCAAATTGATCAGAAATACAGTGTAGACATTGTTCATGTTGTAAATGACTATTGTTGCTGGAAACGGCAGATTTTTATGAATATTCTACATAGGCCCATTATCAGCAACCATCACTCCTCTGTTCCAATGGCACGTTGTGTTAGCTAATCCAAGTTTATAATTTTAAAAGGCTAATTGATTATTAGAAAACCCTTTTGCAATTATGTTTAGCACAGCTGAAAACTGATTGACTGATTAAAGAAGCAATAACACTGGCCTTCATTAGACTAGTTGAGTATCTGGGGCATCAGTATTTCGGGTTTGATTACAGGCTCAAAATGGCAGAAACAAAAACTTTCTTCTAACTCGTCAGTCTATTCTTGCTCTGAAAGGTGAAGGCTATTCCATGCGAGAAATTGCCAAGAATTGGAAGATCTCGTACAATGGTGTGTACTACTCCCTTCACAGAACAAGCGCAGAACTGGCTCCAACCAGAATAAAGAGGATTTGGAGGCCCCGGTGCACAACTGAGCAAGAGGACCAGTACATTAGTGTCTAGTTTGATAAACAGACCCCCACAAGTCCTCAACTGGCAACTTCATTAAATAGTATGCGTTAAACACCAGTTCAACGTCAACAGTGAAGAGGCGACTCCAGGATGCTGGCCTTCTAGGCAGAGTGGCAAAGAGAAAGCCATAACTCAGACTGGCCAATAAAAATAAAAGATTAAGATGGCAAAAGAACACAGACACCGGACAGAGAAAGTCCGCCTAGAAGGAACGCATCCCGGAGTCGCCTCTTCACTGTGATTGTGACCACTAGTTTGGAACTGCTGTTTATAGCCCCAAAAAGGGTTGTAACCATAGCAGAAACCTTTTTGGATGCTGAGTGTACAAAACATTATGAACACGTGCTCTTTCCATGACATAGACTAACCAGGTGAATCAGGTGAAACTATAAGCCTAATTGATGTAATTGTTAATCCACTTCAATCAGGTAAAAAAATTGATTTTAAGCATTGAGACAATTGGGCATGTGCTTGCCATTCAGAGGATGAATAGGCAAGAGGAAGGATTTAAGCACCTTTGAACTGTGTATGGTAGTAGGTGCCAGGCGCCCCGCTTTGTGTCAAGAATTGCATCCTGCCTGTGGTTTTCCATGCTGAACGTTTCCCGTGTGTATCAAGAATGGTCCACCACCCAAAGGACATCCATCCAACTTGACACAACTGTGGGAAGCATTGGAGTCAACATGGGCCAGCATCCCTGTGGAACGCTTTCGAAACCTTGTCGAGTCTATGCCCGATGAATTGAGGCTGTTCTGAGGGGAAAAAGGGGAGGGGTACACCAAAAACCCCCATCTGGTACTATTTAGAACCATAATTTTTTTGTGTGATATTAGTGACGTTAATGATTCCAACCTAAGTGTATGTAAACTTTCAAACTTCAGCTGTATGTGCCATACTGCAATAATCCCAACCCATACTACACTACTGCTCGAAAGTTTTAGAACACCTACTCATTCATGAGTTATTTATTTTTACTATTTTCTAAATTGTAGAATAATAGTGAAGACATCTAAACTATGAAATAACACATATGGCATCATGTAGTAACCAAAAAAGTGTTAAAACAAATCAAAATTTATTTGAGATTTGAGATTCTTCAAATAGCCACCCTTTGCCTTGATTGACACATAGCCACCCTTTGCACACTCTTGCCATTTCTCTCAACCAACTTCATGAGGTAGTTGCCTGGAATGCATTTCAATTAACAGGTGTGCCTTAAATTAATTTGTGGAATTTCTTTCTTAATAGGGATAGGCGTTCCGCTAGCAAACCCACCCTGACAACATCGGTGAAATTGCAGAGCGCCAAATTCAAAGACAGAAATACTCATAATAACATTCATAAAAGATACAATGTTATACATTCGGCTTAAAGATGAACTTCTTGTTAATCCAGCTGCTGTGTCAGATTCAAAAAAGGCTTTACGGCGAAAAGCATACCATGGCGACTTATCTGAGGACAATGCCCTGCTTACAAAGCTACCAAACATTTTCAAGCCAAGTAGAGGAGTCACGAAAGTCAGAAATAGCGGATAAAATTAATCACTTACCTTGATGATCTTCATCTGGTTGCAGTCACAAGAGTCCCTCTACATAATAATGTTCATTTTGTCAATAAAAGTCCTCTTTATTACCCCAAAACTTTGCTGGCGCGTTTTGTACAGTAATCCACTGGACTCAAATGCGGTCAAAACATGCAGACGAATACATCCCAATAGTACTGGTAAGTTCATTGAAACATGTCAAACAATGTTATATAATTAATCCTCAGGTTGTCTATTGTCCTAAATAATCGATAAAATTTCAACCGGACAATAGCATATTCAATAGGAAGAAAAACAACGAAGGCACGCTATCGGTCGCACGTGCAAACCAGCTCGCTTCATTCTACAGTCCACTACAGCAATGGTCTCGATCTTCCTAATTTTTCAGAAAAACAAGTTGACACAATGTCTAAAGACTGTTGACATCTAGTGAAAGCCATAGGAAACTGCAATCTGGGTCCTAACCCATTACATACTGTATAGGCATTCAATGAAAAGTACCCACATCAAAAAAATCCCACTCCTGGATGGATTTCTCAGGTTTTCACCTGCCATATCAGTTCTGTTATACTCACAGACATTATTTTAACAGAGTGTTTTCTATCCAACTCTAGCAGTTACATGCATATCCTAGCTTCTGGGCCTGAGTAACAATAACGCAAAGGGAAACGACAGTCCATCATTACTTTGAGCCATGAAGGTCAGTCAATACGGAACATTTTTATAACCTTTGAAAGTTTCTTCAAGTGCAGTCGGCAAAAAACATCAAGCGCTATGATGAAACTGGCTCTGATGAGGACCACCACAATGGAAGACCCATAGATACCTCTGCGCAGAGGATACATTCATTTAGAGTTACCAGCCTCAGAAATGTAGAGTTCAAGTTAACAGACATCTCAACATCAACTGTTCAGAGGAGACTGTGTGAAATCAGGCCTTTCATGGTCCAATTGCTGCAAAGAAACTACTAAAGGACACCAATAATGAGAACAGGCATT
Source organism: Salvelinus sp. IW2-2015 (assembly GCF_002910315.2). Lineage (NCBI taxonomy): Eukaryota > Metazoa > Chordata > Actinopteri > Salmoniformes > Salmonidae > Salvelinus > Salvelinus sp. IW2-2015. The sequence continues at coordinate 64,151 of NW_019945652.1, read as the reverse complement.
TGCTTGGCCAAGAAACACCGAGCAATGGACATAGATCGGTGGAAATTTGTTCTTTGGTTCTAGAGTCCAAATTTGAGATTTTTGGTTACAACCGCCGTGTCTTTGTGAGACGCGGTGGTGGTGAAACGATGATGTTGCAATGTGTATTCCCACTGGTAAAGCATGGAGGAGGAGTTGTGATGGTGCTTTGCTCGTGACACTTGTCTGTGGATTGAGTTTAGAATTCCAGCGCACTTAACCAGCATGGTCTACTACACGCAATTCATCAGCGATACACCATTGCCATCTGGTTTTGGCTTAGTGGGACTGTCATTTTGTTTTTCAACAGAACACATGAACCCAACACACCCCGCCGACCTCAACCAACTTGAGATGGGTTTTGGGAGATTAAGTCGTACTGCAGAGTTGAATGAAAGCAGCACACAAGTGCTCAGCATATGTGGGAATCCTTCAAGACTGTTGGAAAAACATTTCCGGTGAAGCCTGGTTGAGAGAGAATTGCACAAGAGTGTGAAAACCTATCATCAGGCAAAGGGTGGCTATTTGTAGAATTCTCAAATTATAACATATTTTGATTTGTTTTAAAACTTTTTTGGTTACTACCATTGAAATTCCAATGTGTTATATTTATAGTTTTGATGCTTCACTATAAATTCTACAATGTAGAAAATTAGTAAAATGAAGAAAAAACCTTTGAAAGACTGGTTCTAGAAACTTTTGACCAGTAGTGTACTTTGGTTCTATTTATTGATGAACCTATTACCTTTTTATATGGAAAGCATTGCCCCTGGCCGACTCGGCAAGTAAGAGCTCTTGAGGGAGTTAATGGGAAAAAACAAAAAACACTCAGAGATTGGTTATGCTACCGTATTCCAAACTATATCCGACATGCGTGTGTCCTTGTTCTGGACTATTCAGCAGGAGGTGGGGTGCTAAGGTTATCTTAAAAACGAAACTGTCCGTAACAAGAGCAGTACATTAACTTTTTTATGTGTCCACACGTTTGCAACTATACTTGCAATAACTGGGACGTTAGGCTGGGGAACCCTGTGAGGTGAGATGGAAAGGCATGTTTGTTTGCAGATTTGGAATAGTACTGTTGGATATGCCAACTGCCAGAACAGCTAGTAAAGTTTTTCAATGGGATGCTATCCATAGAGGGAGCCTGGGCAACCTGAAAGGTGTCTGACCTGTTTCAACATTCTGGACTGTGAACATATTGTACGAAAATCATATTAAGGGAAGACATAGATATGATTAAAAACAACTGTTGATGCAATATGATTTTTTAAAAAATCATAAAAACCAAATTGAGAACCTTTGTTTGATTAAGGGTGAATTCGTATGTGAGATATATATGTATAACCTACCTAAAAGCAAGAGATCACTATGTGCACAGATAAGATCAGGGATATTGTCAGTGCTGTGCGCTACTGGTTAAGAAGTCAGGTGCAGGAGAAGGCGGAGAGTTGTGAATCAGGCGCACACTTTTAATTGCAGAAGTTAACAACAGAATGGATGCACCCGTCAAAAACCTGCAGCCAAATGGCAAAGTTGCAACACAACAGTCACAAAATATGCATAACGTTAAACCCAATTAACGCACACTCGGTTCAACACGGTTACCCGGGGAAAAATTCAGCTGGCGATCACACAAAACATGTAACAAAAAAACAGAGGGAATATATATGTAGTGTGATTAGGGAATGTAAACAGGTGTGAGGGGAAACAAGACAAAACAAATGGAACAATGACAAGTTGGAGCGGCGATGGCTAGAAGACCGGTGGACGTCGGACCGCCGAACGCCCCCGAAAAGGAAAGGAGCCGACTTCGGCGGAAGTCGTGACAGATATTGTCTCTGCGTATTGAAACAGAGTCAGTTGTTGCGTAAAATGGAAGAGGAAAAGACTATGTGACTATTGTGACCTCGGAAAGAAAATAGAGAAATGAAAACTAATTGTATCCTCTATTGCCCTTTCTACCACAATATGCACTTGCTCTTATTTCAGGAAGAAAGCACACCAGATTATTATGGCATTATGTGGCTGAAGTAGTGAAGGGAGAAATTTGAAATGTTTTTTGTACCATTGTGATTTCCATTTGGGAATATTTAGATAAGACTGGAATAAAAGAAAAAGGGCAACTAAAATGAATACTTAGCTCATGTTGTAAATGCATGTGTGTATATAGATTGTGTATAGGTGTTACGGCTGTTCACGCGTACGAGAACCAAGTGCATCGTGGTAGAAAAATACATTTTGAGTTTTATTAACGAACACCAAAAAAAACAAGGAAAGATAAACGACACGTAAAGTAATGTTAGCGCTAAACAGCAACTAACAAAAACAAGATACCACAACAGAAAGTGGGAAAAAGGGCTGCCTTAAGTATGGGATTCCCAATCAGAGGACAAACGATAGACAGCTGGCCATGATTGGGAACCATACTAGGGCCAACAAAAAAAGAAAACATAATATACAAAACTAGAGTACCCACCCTAGTCACACAATGACCTAACCAAAAATATAGAGAATAACAGGATCTCTAAGGTCAGGGCGTGACATATAGCTTGTCTCCCATATGAATATTCTTCTTTGTGCCAGACGGGATCAAATTTCATTCTGTTTTTATTTATTTTTTATTCTGTATTTATTTATCTGTACATGTTATGTATGTATGTAATGTATGCTACTTATGTATGTATGTAGTATGTATGTACGTTACAGTTGAAGTCAGAAGTTTACATACACCTAGCTAAATGCATTGAAACTCGGTTTTCACAATTCCTGACATTTAATCCTTTGTAAACAATCCCCTGTTTTGTTCAGTTAGGATCACCACTTTATTTTAGAATGGTGAAGTGTCGGAATAATAGTTAGAGCAAATTTATTTTAATTTCAACTTTTTATTTATTTCATCACATTCCCAGTGGGTCAGAAGTTTACATACACTCAATTAGTATTTGGTACATTGCCATTAAAATTGTTTAAACTTGGTCAAACGTTTTCGGTTTGCTTTCCACCAAGCTTCCAACAAATAATTGTGATCTTTGGCCCATTCCTCCTGGACAGAGCTTGGTGTAAACTGAGTCAGGTGTAGGCCTTCCATGCTTGACAAGCTTTTTCATTCTGCCCACAAATTTTCGATAGGACTGAGATCAGGTCTTTGTGATGGCACTCAAATTACATTGACTTTGTTGTCCTTAAGCTATTTTTGCAACAACTTTGGATGTTATGCTTGGGTCATTGTCCATTTGGAAGACCCATTTGCGACCAAGTTTAAACTTCCTGACTGATATCTTGGGATGTTTGCTTCGATATATCCATGTAGTTTTTCCGTCCTCATGACCCATCTATATTGTGAAGTGCACCAGTCCCTCCTGCAGGCAAAGCCACCCCACAAACATGATGCTGCCACCCCCGTGCTTCACTGTTGGGATAGTGTTCTTCGGCTTGCAAGCCTCCCCGTTGTTACATTCAGGACCAGAGGACATTTCTCCAAAAAGGTAAGATTTTTTTGTCCCATGTGCAGTTTGCAAACCATAGTCTTTGCTTTTTTATGGCTGGTTCTGGAGCAGTGGTTTCTTCCTTGCTTGAGCGGCCTTTCAGGTTTATGATCGAATTATAGGAATCTTTACTGCTGGATATTGATACTTTGTGCTACCTATTTCCTCCAAGCATCTTCACAAGGTCCTTTGTGTTGTTTCTGGGATTTGATTTACACTTTTCACCCCAAAGTACGTCATCTCTAGTAGACATAATGTGTTCTCCTTCCTGAACGGTATTGACGGCTGCGTGGTTCCATGGTGTTCTATACTGCGTACTATTGTTTGTATAGATGGAACGTGGTAGCTTCAGGCGTTTTGGAAAATTACCCCAAAGGATGAACCAAGACTTGTCGGAGGTCTACAATGTTTTTTTTCTTCAGGTCTTGGCTGGATTTCTTTGGATTTTCATTGATGGTCAAGCAAAGAGGCACTGAGTTTGAAGGTAGGCCTGAAATACATCCACAGGTTACACTTTCAATTGACTCAAATGGATTCATTTAGCCTATCAGAAGCTTCTAAAGCCATGACATCATTTTTTGGGAATTTTTCCAAAGCTGTTTAACTTCTTGCAACTTATAGGGGTGCTGTTTCCGCATTAGCATATTTGGGTCTCCAATTAAACTGCCTCGTGCTAAATTTTCGTTGATCGCACAATATGGCATATTATTGTTATTATTGATAGAAAACACTTCTAGTTTCTATAGGAAGTGGAATTTTGTCTCTGAGTGGTACAGAACAATTTCTAACAGCACTTTTTCATTGACAGGGTTCAGATTTCCAGAAATTTTTACTCTGATCTTTGGAGTCTGGTTTTTAAGGCGACGTGAATGCTATGGAAGAAACCGACACTGCCTACGGTCTTCCTCTGGGTGTCTGTACGTCATCACGTTTTTGAATGAAATCGATGGGACATTCACAGCATATAAACAGACTAAAATGTATAGAGACCGCCCCTTTCTCGTCGACTGCGCCTGAAGCGTTGAAGCGCCATCGGACTGTGCCTCATTCCAAATCGTTTTCTAACCAGCAATTCTCCGTCATGTTTCAGTCGTTATAGTTGTTAAAAACATTATTAAATGTTGTTAATTTGAACCGTTTTTAATAGCAATTAATATCCGTTTTAGTAGCGATTTGAGGAATTCTTTGTCGTGCCCTTTTTAAGCTTGAAAACGTTTCGGCGGTGTCGGTCGTTGTGTGGACATTTTCGAAGGACCAGAGGACATTCCTATCGGACCAAAAGACGTTTATAACTAGAAAGGATACATTTGGCCCAAGAATATGATGAAGAACAGCTCAAACGTAAGCAATATTTTAAATATTGATAACCCGTGTTTCTGTCGAAATATTTTAAACGCATATTTTCGCCATTGTTGTATAGCTTCACCTTGCGCGGAAACCCTGTATTGAAAAGTAAGATAATTTAAAAATGTAAATCAGCGGTTGCATTAAGAACTAATTTGTCTTTCGATTCCTGTCTACCCTGTATTTTTTAGTCAAGTATATGAATTTAGCTTCAATTAAACTAGATTCACTCTGATAGATGACGTTCAGACATATTGAGGGCTTGATTTCCTGTATTTTTATTGTGTAACCACGGTTTTGTATGGCTAAATATGCACCTTTTTCGAACAAACTGTTATATGTATGTTGTAAAATTATTTACAGGAGTGTCATCGGAAGGGAATTCTGAGAAGGTTAGTGAAAAAATTAATGATCTTTTGCGGTGATTACGTAAAAAAGAAAAAAAAAAAAAAAAAGAGGAAATATAGCGCTCTTTTGGCTTGAATCGCATGCTCTGGTAACGTTTGCACATGTAGTATGCTAACTTATCGATTTATTGTGTTTTTTCGCCTGAAAGCTTTAGAAAATCTGAAATATGTCTGAAATCACAAGGAACTTGGGTCTTTCCCATTGCTATTGCTTTGTCTATATTATGAAATGTTTATGATGGTAAATTGGTCCATACACGTTGCTTCTATCTAGTAATTTTAGTGGATTATGTGATGGTCGTTGCAATTGTAAACTGTGATTTCTAACCTGAAATATTGCACTTTTTTCTAACAAAAACTAATCCTTACCATGAAATGTTATCAGACTTGTCATCTGATGTTTTTTTTTATTAGGTTATTGGCTATCAATATCTTAGTTGAGCCGAATTGGTTGATAGCACCTGAAGAGAGTAAGAAACTGATGGAGTTAGAATAGGTGGTGTATTTTGCTAACTTGTTAGCTAATAGAAATTTACATATTTTGTCTTCCCTATGTAAAACATTTTTAAAAAATCTTGAAATGGTGGCTTTATTCACAAGACTGTATCTTTCATTCTGGTGTTCTTGGACTTGTGATTTAATGATATTTAGATGCTACTATCTTACTTGTGAAGCTTATGCTAGCTATGCTAAATCAGAATGTGTGGGGGGTGGGGGTGCTCCCGGATCCGGGTAGTAGCCGTGAAAGGTTAATGACTTGCAATGAAAATTACTTTTCTGACAAAATTAGAACATGTAATATCTGAAAATGTAGCTAGCTAACTCTCTAACCCGTTACATGGATGAACGCTCCTACCCTCTCTGTCACGGATGTCACCGGTTGCCCTTAGTTTGAGATGTTAATCTGGAGGACAGGGGTTTACACGCCTCTGTGTGATCTTCTTCAACTCCCTCCGCTATTTGAAAATCAAGCCAGAATTTGTCCATCTCCCTACTATCACACTCTGCTTCCATTAACATGCATGTATTACCAATGTTACACTACATTGCTTCATTTCCCCAGCCATGTGTGTCTGAAAACAAATAGTTAACATATGAGGTTTACCTGAGTTTACCCTCCATAAACACATATATACATTCCATTATATTACCTGCTATTTTATTGACTTTGTCCATATTGCGAGCATCTTCTCCTTCATGTATCTTTTCATCTGAAGAGAACCACATGTATTTTCTTGGAACCTGAAATTAACTCCTATTTCAATCATTCAGTGCATGAAGGTTGTTGATATTGGATTTTTTACAAGACTGGGTGTTCTGCATAGTGCTCCTGTAATGCAGTCAGGTCACATCCCAAAGTTTATTATACCTGATTTAAACCTACAGATACAGATTTTTTCTACATATCCACCACCACAACTGACTTCTTGTAATAAAAACGTGAGGCCATATTCTTGCAAAACTAGCAAGCATTTAAGTTAAATGGGTTCTCGCTCACACAATGCATATCAGCAAATGAAAAGCGTTGATTTACTTGCATGTGACAGAACACTAAATTGTAGCTGGTCCATCAGATAACAT
>NW_019945652.1:52606-55810 GCF_002910315.2 Salvelinus sp. IW2-2015 | reverse complement strand
ATTATTAGAAAACCCTTTTTGCAATTATGTTTAGCACTAGCGAAAACCTGTGTACTGATTGGAAAGAAGCAATAACACTGTCCTTCATCATAGACTCAGATTTGAGTATCTGGGGCATCAGTATTCTGGGTTTGATTACAGGCTCAAAATGGCCAGAAACAAAAACTTTCTTCTGAAACTCGTCAGTCTATTCTTGCTCTGAAAGGTGAAGGCTATTCCATGCGAGAAATTGCCAAGAATTGGAAGATCTCGTACAATGCTGTGTACTACTCCCTTCACAGAACAGCGCAGAACTGGCTCCAACCAGAATAAAGAGGATTTGGAGGCCCCGGTGCACAACTGAGCAAGAGGACCAGTACATTAGTGTCTAGTTTGATAAACAGACGCCCCACAAGTCCTCAACTGGCAACTTCATTAAATAGTATGCGTTAAACACCAGTCTCAACGTCAACAGTGAAGAGGCGACTCCAGGATGCTGGCCTTCTAGGCAGAGTGGCAAAYAGAAAGCCATAACTCAGACTGGCCAATAAAAATAAAAGATTAAGATGGCAAAAGAACACAGACACCGGACAGAGAAAGTCCGCCTAGAAGGACAGCATCCCGGAGTCGCCTCTTCACTGTTGATGTGACCACTAGTTTGGGAACTGCTGWTATAGCCCCAAAAAGGGTTGTAACCATAGCAGAAACCTTTTTGGATGCTGAGTGTACAAAACATTATGAACACGTGCTCTTTCCATGACATAGACTAACCAGGTGAATCCAGGTGAAACCTATAATGCCTAATTGATGTAATTGTTAAATKCACTTCAATCAGGTAAAAAAATGATTTTTAAGCATTGAGACAATTGGGCATGTGTGCCATTCAGAGGATGAATAGGCAAGAGGAAGGATTTAAGCACCTTTGAACTGTGTATGGTAGTAGGTGCCAGGCGCCCCGCTTTGTGTCAAGAATTGCATCGCTGCTGTGTTTTCCATGCTGAACAGTTTCCCGTGTGTATCAAGAATGGTKCACCACCCAAAGGACATCCATCCAACTTGACACAACTGTGGGAAGCATTGGAGTCAACATGGGCCAGCATCCCTGTGGAACGCTTTCGAAACCTTGTCGAGTCTATGCCCCGATGAATTGAGGCTGTTCTGAGGGGAAAAGGGGAGGGGGTACACCAAAGAACCCCCATCTGGTACTATTTAGAACCATAATTTTTTTGTGTGTATTAGTGACGTTAATGATTCCAACCTAAGTGTATGTAAACTTTCAACTTCAGCTGTATGTGCCATACTGCAATAATCCCAACCCATACTACACTACTGCTCGAAAGTTTTAGAACACCTACTCATTCATGANGTATTGACTGACCTTCATGGCTCAAAGTAATGATGGACTGTCGTTTCCCTTTGCTTATTGTTACTCAGGCCCAGAAGCTAGGATATGCATGTAACTGCTAGAGTTGGATAGAAAACACTCTGTTAAAATAATGTCTGTGAGTATAACAGAACTGATATGGCAGGTGAAAACCTGAGGAAAATCCATCCAGGAAGTGGGATTTTTTTGATGTGGGTACTTTTCAATTGAATGCCTATACAGTATGTAATGGGTTAGGACCCAGATTGCAGTTCCTATGGCTTCCACTAGATGTCAACAGTCTTTAGACATTGTGTCAAGCTTGTTTTCTGAAAAATTAGGAAGATCGAGACCATTTTGTCAGTGGACTGTAGAATGAAGCAGAGCTGGTTTGCACGTGCGACCGATAGCGTGCCCTTCGTTGTTTTTCCTTTCTATTGAATATGCTATTGTCCGGTTGAAATTTTATCGATTATTTAGACAATAGACAACCTGAGGATTAATTATAAACATTGTTTGACATGTTTCAATGAACTTTACCAGTACTATTGGGATGTATTCGTCTGCATGTTTTGACCGCCTTTGAGCCAGTGGATTACTGTACAAAACGCGCCAGCAAAGTTTTMGGGTAATAAAGAGGGACTTTATTGAACAAAATGAACATTTATTATGTAACAGGGACTCTTGTGACTGCAACCAGATGAAGATCATCAAAGGTAAGTGATTKATTTTATCGCTATTTCTGACTTTCGTGACTCCTCTACTTGGCTTGAAAATGTTTGTATGCTTTTGTAAGCGGGGCGTTGTCCTCAGATAATCGCATGGTATGCTTTCGCCGTAAAGCCTTTTTGAAATCGGACACAGCGGCTCGATTAACAAGAAGTTCATCTTTAAGCCGATGTATAACACTTGTATCTTTTATGAATGTTTATTATGAGTATTTCTGTATTTTGAATTTGGCGCTCTGCAATTTCACGGGATGTTGTCGAGGTGGGTTGCTAGCGGAACGCCTATCCCTATTAAGAAAGAAATTCCACAAATTAATTTAAGGCACACCTGTTAATTGAAATGCATTCCAGGCAACTACCTCATGAAGTTGGTTGAGAGAATGGCAAGAGTGTGCAAAGGGTGGCTATGTGTCATCAAGGCAAAGCGCCGGTCTGGCAGGGATGGGAAGGCATGTATGTGAGACTTTGGAATAGACTGTTGGATATGCCAACTGCCAGACAGCTAGTAAAGTTTTCAAATGGGATCTATCCATAGAGGGAGCCTGGGCAACTGAAATGTCTGACCTGTTTCAACATTCTGACTGTGAACATATGTACGAAAATCATATTAAGGAGACATAGATATGATTAAAAACAACTGTTGATGCAATATGATTTTTTAAATCATAAAACCAAATTGAGAACCTTTTGTTTGATTAAGGGTGAATTCGTATGTGAGATATATAATGTATAACCTACCTAAAAGCAAGAGATCACTATGTGCACAGATAAGATCAGGGATATTGTCAGGCTGTGCGCTACTGGTAAGAAGTCAGGTGCAGGAGAGCGGAGAGTTGTGATCAGGCGCACACTTTAATTGGCAGAAGTAACAACAGAAGATGCAACCGCGTCAAAAACCTGCAGGCAAATGGCAAAAGTGCAATCACAAACAGTCACAATAATGCATAAGTTTAACAATTAACCACACTCGTGGTGTTCCCACCGCACCCCTCCGCCCCGCCCGCCCCCCCGCGCCCCCTCATCCAAACCCGGCCCGCCCCCACGCCCGCCCCCCGACCCCACAACACGCGGTAACCCGGTGAAAAAATCAAGCCCGTGGCGCATCACACGAAAACAGTACAAAAAAACAGAGGT
>NW_019945652.1:31320-48311 GCF_002910315.2 Salvelinus sp. IW2-2015 | reverse complement strand
GGCTACTTTGAAGAATCTCAAATCTCAAATAAATATATATGTAGTGTGATTAGGGAATGTAAACCAGGTGTGAGGGGAAACAAGACAAAACAAATGGAACAATGACAAGTGGAGCGGCGATGGCTAGAAGACCGGTGACGTCGACCGCCGAACGCCSCCCGAACAAGGAAAGGAGCCGACTTCGGCGGAAGTCGTGACAGATATTGTCTCTGCGTATTGAAACAGGTCAGTTGTGGTAAAATGGAAGAGGAAAGACTATGTGACTATTGTGACCTCGAAGAAATAGAGAATGAAACTAATTGTATCCTCTATTGCCCTTTCTACCACAATATGCACTTGCTCTTATTTCAGAAAGCACACCAGATATTATGGCATTATGTGGCTGAGTAGTGAGGAGAAATTGAAATGTTTTTTTGTCCATTGTGTATTTCCATTTGCGGAATATTTAGATAAAGACTGGAATAAAAGAAAAAGGGCAACTAAAATGTAATACTTAGCTTCAATGTTGTAAATGGCATGTGTGTATATAGATTGTGTATAGGTGTTACGGCTGTCATCGGTARGAGACCAAGGTGCAMCGTGGTAGAAATACATTTTGAGTTTATTAAACGAACACCAAAAAAACAAGAAAGATAAACGACACGTAAAGTAATGTAGCGCTAAACCAGCAACTAACAAAAACAAGATACCACAACAGAAAGTGGGAAAAAGGGCTGCCTAAGTATGATTCCCAATCAGAGACAACGATAGACAGCTGCCTCTGATTGGGAACCATACTAGGCCAACAAAGAAAAAGAAAACATAGATATACAAAAACTAGAGTACCCACCCTAGTCACACAATGACCTAACCAAAATATAGAGAATAAACAGGGATCTCTAAGGTCAGGGCCATTCGGACATAGGCTTGTCTCCCATATGAATATTCTCTTTGTGCCAGAGTGGGATCAATTAATTGTTTTTTTAATTTTTTTTTATTCTGTATTTATTTATCTGTACATGTATGTATGTATGTATGTATGCATGTATGTATGTATGTATGTATGTATGTATGTATGTATGTATGTATGTATGTACGTACAGTTGAAGTCAGAAGTTACATACACCTTTGAGCTAAATGCATTGAAACTCAGTTTTTCACAATTCCTGACATTTAATCCTTGTAACAATCCCTGTTTTAGGTCAGTTAGGATCACCACTTTATTTTAGAATGTGAAATGTCGGTAATTAATAGTAGAGCAAATTATTCATTCAGCTTTTATTTATTTCATCACATTCCCAGGGGGTCAGAAGTTACATACACTCAATTAGTATTTGGTAGCATTGCCATTAAATTGTTTAACTTGGGTCAAACGTTTCGGTTTGCTTTCCACAAGCTTCCCACAATAAGTTGTGAACTTTGGCCCATTTCCTCCTGACAGAGCTGGTGTAACTGAGTCAGGTTTGTAGGCCTCCATGCTTGCACAAGCTTTTTCAGTTCTGCCCACAAACTTTTCGATAGGACTGAGATCCAGGGCTTTGTGAATGCGCACTCCCAATGACATTGCTTTGTTTTCTTAACTATATTTTCAACACTTTTGGATGTATGCTTGGGGTCTTGTCCATTTGGAAGACCCATGTTGGCGACCAAGTTTTACTTCTGACTGATATCTTGGGATCGTTGCTCGATATATATCCATGTAGTTTTCCGTTCTCATGACGCCATCTATCATTGTGAAGTGCAACCAGTTCCTCCCTGCAGCAAAGCACCCCCACAACATGAGCCTGCCACCCCCGTGCTCACTGTTGGGATTAGTGCTTCCTTCGGCTTGCAGCCTTCCCCCGTTTGTTAACATCAGACCCAAGGACTTTCTCCAAAAAGTAGATTTTTTGTCCCATGTGCAGTTGCAAACCATAGTCTGGCTTTTTTATGGCCGGTTCTGGTAGCAGTGGCTTCTTCCCTTGCTGAGCGGCCTTTCAGGTTATGTCGAATTATAGATCACTAACCTTTGGACAACTTCATCAGATGACAGGCTTATAACATCATGTTATACAATACACTTATGTTTGTTCGAAAATGTGCATATTTAGAGCTGAAAACCGTGGTTATACATTGGAAAATTAGCAACTTTTCCCAGAATGTCCAAAGATATTTTGACACTCACCTAATCTAAATCAAAGAACTCATCATAAACTTTACATAAAAATACTTGTTGTATGGCAAATGAAGATGCACTGGTTCTTAATGCAACCGCTGTGTTAGATTTTTAAAAATAACTTTAGTACGACATACAGCTTGCGTTATTGCGAGACAGCGCCCGCTAAAAGGCGGGAGAATAGGACTAAACATTTTCACACAAAAATACGAAATAACATCATAAATGTTGTCTTACTTTTGCTGAGCTTCCATCAGAATCTTGTACAAGGAGTCCTTGGCTAGAATAAATCGTTGTTTGGTTTTTAGAATGGTCCTTTTCTCCTGTCGAATTAGCAACCTTAGCTAGCCAAGTGGCGCGAAAATGTCCATTTTTTCTCGACGCAAACCAACGGAAAACTCCAAAAGTCCGATAAACATTGAATAATCTGATAAAACTCGGTTGAAAAAACATACTTCCGATGATATTATCACATGTATCAAATAAAATTAGAGCCAGAGATATTAGCCGTGTATACCGAACGCTTTTCAGAAGGCAATCTGGGGTTCCTTCTCGCGCCTTCGAAGACAATGACATTTCAACCCTTCACTCAAAAGCTCTTGTTCGACCTCAGATCAAGCTAGACACCCCATTTCACCTCCCACTGCTGTTGACATCTAGTGGAAGGCGTATGAAGTGCATGTATATCGATAGATATAAGCCAGTTGAATAGGCAGGCCCTGGACAGAGCCTCGATTTCAGATTTTTCCTTCCTGTCTGGAAATTTGCTGCAAAATGAGTTCTGTTTACTCACAGATATAATTCAAACAGTTTTAGAAACTTGAGTGTTTTCTTCCAATAGTAAAATTAATATGCATATTGTACGATCTAGAATAGAGTACAAGCTCATTTGGGCACGATTTTTTCCCAAAGTGAAAATAGCGGCCCCTACCACTAACAGGTTAAAGTTTTTCCCTGAATCAGGGATTTCTTCATCGTCTGATTCATTTTCAGTGTCAGAGAGTGTCAGCATGGCACGATCGTCCTCCAGAAAGTGGAGAGCATGGTCAACAGTTTTGCAGTTCTTCGTGATAGCGTTCAAAAAAGCCACATTAGACAGGATTACCTACACATACTGAGCAGCTCATGGTAGACAGAAGCATGCTATATGGCAGACCAATCTGAACTCATCTCTCAGCACATCCAGCCCATCCATTATCTAAGCCAATCATGGCTAGCAGTAAGGTTCCTGTCTTTTTCCTTGGCTAAACCAACTAGGCTTATAATTAAAAAATGTATTAATATTTACACATTGCATGAAAGTTTGTTATCAAAGTACATGAAAGTTCACATGTTCCAGAAGACCTTTCTGACAAAAAACACATTTTGACAATCAAATGATTCTCCTGTTAAGTAGTGGCGTGTGACATACGCTTATTTTCCTGAAACAAGTCACAAATGTTCCACACAGACAAGCAGTTGTGAAGAAGGCGTGACAGCACCTCTTCTGTCTCAGGAGGTTGAAAAGAATTTGTCATGGCCCTCAAATCCTCAAAGTTGTACCGTTGCACCATTGAGAGCATCTGACTGGGCGCTACAGAGTGTGATGCAGACAGCCAGTTCCATCACCGGGGCTGAGCTCCCTGCCATCCAGTATATCAGGTAGTGTCAAAGAAAGGTTCAGAAAATTGGTAAAGACTTCAGCCATCCAAGCCATAGACTGTTTTCTCTGCTTCCGCATGGCAAYCGGTACCGGAGCATCAAGTCTGACACCAACAGGCTCCTGAACAGCTTCTATCCCCAAGCCATAAGACTGCTAAATAGCTAACAAAATGGCTACACTGACRGTCTGCATTGATCCTTCTATGCATGGAAAAAAACTCTATGCACACACACACTTATTCACTGTATGCACATTCTACCCACTCACACACGCATATACACACACAAATTCACAAATACTTAATTTGCTCTCACACACACACCTACATTCATAATGATTCAAGACAAAACTGCTCCAGCTCCTTCAAGTTGGATGGGTTCCACTGGTGTACAGCAATCTTTAGATCATACCACAGATTCTCAATTGGAATGAGGTCTGGGCTTTGACTAGGCCATTCCAAGACATTTAAATGTTTCCCCTTAAACCACTCGAGTGTTGCTTTCCAGTCTCAAATCTCTGGAAGACTTAACCTCTCTTGGGCACGTGAGACGGTAGCGTCCCACCACTTCAACAACCAGTGAAACTGCTAGGCGCCAAATTCAAATACAGAAATACTCATGATAAAAATTCAGAAAACAAAACATATTTTACATAGGTTTAAAGATGAACTGCTTGTGAATCCAACCACGGTGTCAGAACAAACAGTAGCCAGCCAGAACAGTTACACAAATTAGAAATAGAGATACAATTAATCCCTTACCTTTGATATCTTCATATGGTTGCACTCAGCAGACATTCATTTACTCAATAAGTGTTCCTTTTGTTTGATAAATTCTCTTTATACCCCAAAACCTCCGTTTTGTTTGCGCGTTTTCTTCAGTAATCCACAGGCTCAAACGCAGTCAAAACAGGAAGACAAAAAAATCTAAATTGTATCCGTGAAGTTCATAAAAACATGTCAAACGATGTTTATATTCAAACCTCAGGTTGTTTTTAGCCTCAATAATCGATAATATTTCAACCGGACAATTTAAAAGGTAAACAAGAAACGCACTCTCTCGGTCTGGCACAGGAAAAAGCTCTGTGACACGGCAGGGTCCACTCATTCAGACTGCTCTTACTTCTTCATTTTTCAGAATACAAGCCTGAAAATATTTCTGAAGACTGTTGACATCTAGTGGAAGGCATAGAAACTGCAAATTGAGTCCTAAGTCAATGGATACTGTTTTGGCATTGAATAGAAAACTATAAAACCCCCCAAAAAACTACTTCCTGAATGGATTCTTCTCAGTTTTTTGCCTGCCAAATCAGTTCTGTTATAGTCACAGACACTATGTTAACAGTTTTGGAAACGTTAGAGTGTTTTTTATCCAAACCTACCAGTTATATGCATATCATATTCTGGGCCCGAGATGCAGGCAGTTTAATTTGGGCATGCATTTCATCCAAAATTCCGAATGCTACCCCCTACCCTAGAGAAGTTAAGTTTCCCTCAAGAATTTCCCTGCATTTAGCACCATCCATCATTCCTTCAATTCGGACCAGTTTCCCAGTCCTGCCGATGAAAAACAGGTGTAACGAGTTTTCCTCCTCCTCTTACCGAAGAGGAGGATTGGGATTTGACCAAAGGCGCAGCGTTGTGAAATGACATAATGATTTATTAGACAGACGGAAAACAACTACCTTGATAATTAACAAAACAAATAAACGATGTAGACAGACCTGGACGTTAAGAACTTACAATTAACGAGTACGCACAAACAGGAAAAATGACTATACAAACGAACAAACAACAAACAACAAACAAACAAACAAACAACCGAAAACAGTCCCGATGTGGTGCCGACAAACGACAGGAGACAACCACCCACCAACAACAATGTAAACCACCATACCTTAAATGGCTCTCAATCAGAGGAAACGTAAACCACCTGCCTCTAATTGAGACCATATCAGGTCACCCATTTACCAACCATAGAAAACATAACAATAGAAATGCCCCACCACACTTCACGCCCTGACCGGACTTCACACATACAAAAACACGAAACAGGGTCAGAACGTGACAAACAGTATGATTTCTGCACCATGAGATGGACGATGATGTTCTTGGGGTGTGAAGAGGTGTTGGGTTTTGCGCCAGACATAGCCTTTTCCTTTGATGGCAAAAAGTCAATTTTTAGTCTATCTACCAGAGAACCTTCTTCCATTTGTTTGGGAGTCTCCCACATGCATTTTGGCGAACACCAAACATGTTGCTTATTTTTTAATTAAGCAATCTTCTTTTTTCTGGACACTCTTTCCGTTTAAAGCAGCCGTGGGGTGTACGGCTTAAAGTGGTCCTATGGACAGATACTCCAGTCTCTGCCTGTGGAGCTTTGAAGCTCTTTCAGGGTAATATTTGGGTCCTTTGTTGACTCGATTAATGTCTCCTTGCCTGGTGCCGCAAGTTTTTGAGTGGCGGCCCTTCACTTGCAGGAATGTTGTGTGATTTATTCTTTCATTTTTTAATAATGGATTTAATGTGCTTTCGTGGGATGTGTTCAAATTTTCTGATATTTTTTTATAACCAACCCTGATCTGTACTTCTCCACAAACTTTGTCCCTGAGCTGTTTGGAGAGCTCCTTTGGTCTTCATGGTTCCGCCTGCTTTGGTGGTGCCCTTGCTAGTGGCTGTTTGCAGACTTCTGGGCCTTCAGAACAGGTTGTATATATACTGAGATATGTGGACAGATCATGTGCACTTAGATTGCACACAGGATGGACTTTTTTAACTAATTAATGTGAACTTCTGAGCAATTGGTTGCACCAAATCTTCTAATTGTAGTGGCTTTCAAGCAAAGGGGGTGTAATATACATATGCACTCACCCACTTTTCTGATTTATTAAGTTAAGTTATTTTTTTCAAATTCACTTCACCAATTTTTGCCTTATTTTGTGTATGTCCATTTAATCAATATCATTTTAATTAGCAGGTTTTAATGCAACAAAATAGGAGAAATGCCAAGGGGGGGTGATGCTTTTGTTTAAGGCACTGTGTGTAAAAGGCTACGTTTATAACATCCAGCATACAATGGTGAAGAAAATGGAGAGGTTTCTCTCACAAGATATAGTTGGCCCAGGGAGAACCGATTAGAAGAAACCCCTTTTTTGGTTCCATGTTTTACGCTTTCCGGCAGATGTTCTTACATGGAATACAAAAAGCGTTCTACTTGGAACCAAATGGCTTCTTTGTAAATTATTTATTACCCTTGACTTTTTCCACATTTTGGTGTTACAGCCTTATTCTGAATTGGATTAACTTTTAAAAACCTAAGCAATCTACACACATTACCCATAATTACAAAAAAAAAAACATATTTTTATACATTTTTTAATGTATAAAAATAATAAAAACGAAATACCATATTTACATAAGTATTCACCCTTTGCTTGGAGACTCGAAATTGAGCTCAGTGCATTCCTGTTTCCATTGATTCATCCCTGAGATGTTCTACAACTTTCATTGGGAGTCCACCTGTGGGTAATTTAATTGTTGACATGATTGGTTAAGGCACAAACTTTCTATTATAAGTCGCACAGTTGAACAGTGCTATGTAGGGGGGGGGGGGGGGGGGGGGGGGGGGGGGGGGAGGGGGGGCGGGGGGGGGGGGGGGGGGGGGGGGGGGGGGGGGAGGGTGGGGGGGGGGGGGGGGGGGGGGGGGGGGGGGGGGGGGGGGGGGGGGGGGGGGGGGGGGGGGGGGGGGGGGGGGAGGGGGGGGGGGGGGGGGCGGGGGGGGGAGGGGGGAGGGGCGGGGGGGGGGGGGGGGGGGGGGGGGGGGGGGTGGGGGGGGGGGGGGGGGGGGGGGGGGGGGGGCGGGGGGGGGGGGAGCAAAAAACCAAGCCAGAGGTTCGATAGAAATTGTCCTAGAGCTCTTGAAAACAGGATTGTGTCGAGGCCACAGTATCTGGGGAAGGGTACCAAACAATTTTCTGCAGCATTGAAAGTTCCCCAAGACCAGTGGCCTACATCAGTCTTAAATGAAGAGTTTTGGAACCATCAAAGACTCTCCTAGAGCTGGTCGCCCGGCCAAAACTGAGCAATCGGGGAGAAGGGCTCGTAGGGAGGTGACCCAAGAACCCGATTGGTCACTCTGACAGAGCTCTAGAGTTCATCTGTGAGTTGGAGAACCTTCCAGAAGGAAAAACCATCTCTGGCAGGCATACACAATTGAGGGCCTTTTTATGGATAGAGTGGCCAGACAGTAGCCACTCCTCAGTAAAAAGGCACAAAGCCAGCCATCTTGGGATTTTGCCAAAAGAAACATAAAGACTCTCAGAACATGAGAAACAAGTTCTCTGTCTGATGAAAACCAATATTAAGACTTATTTGGCTGAATGCCACCAACGTTCACGTCTTCTGGAGGAACTCTGTTACCATCCTTACGGGTGAAGGATGGTGGTCGGGGCAGAATCATGCCTTCATGGGGATGTTTTTCAGTGTTTCGGACTTGCGGAGGACAGTCAGGAATTAGGCAAAGATGAACAGAGCAAAGTTCGAGAGATCCTTGATGAAAAAACCTGCTCAAGAGCACTCAGGAACCTCACACTGGGTCAAGATTCACTTGAACCAGATGGTGAACATCTCTGAAGAGAAACGAAATTATAAGAAGGGATGGAGATGGAAACTCTCCAAATACAGTTGTTGCAGCTTGTAGCGTCATTTACCCAGGAAAGATCAAGGCTGTAATCCCTGCCAAATGTGCTTCAACCAAAGTAGATGTAAAGGTTCTCAATACTTATGTACATGTGATATTTCAATTTTTTTAACCCTTTTTTTGCTTTGTCATTATTGGGATTACTGTGTGAAGATTGATGAGGGAAAAAAACGATTTAATCAATTTTAGAATTAAGTCTGTTACAAAAAAATGTTGGAAAATATCTATGGATCGTGAAACACTTACGCAGGCACTGTCATGGAACTAAACAGGGTCCTCCTACTGGGGACAGCCACATAAGGCTTTTTGGACACTTTTTTTTTCCTAAGAGTGTACATAGGCTATACCTGGGTCTATCCTACCTATCATTGAACAAACTCACCCCATTGCCCAAAGACTCGCCCGTGTTTGCTGAATTTAACCAAAGTCAGAATCAATGCAATGGATTAATTGTTGAGCATTGTTGAGCATGTAAAACAGCAAGATATGTTTTCTTTTTTAATCCTCAGGTACCCTAATGAATTAAACTATAATATTTCATACGGAAAGAAGTGTGTTCAATGGAATGCAAAAATAAGCAGGTGCGCATCCTCTTCGTCGCGCCGCGCACAGGACTGATTTCCAACTCTGACTCCCAGTACCAAAACTCAAATTCTTCCTCGTTTGGGGTAAGAAACAAGCCTGAAACCTTGAACAAAGACTGTTGACATCTAGAGGAAGCCATAGGAATTTAACATTTCCATCACAAACTTCAAGTGTTTTCTATGTGTTTTTTGCTAAGTTGTTTAGGCAAGTAATTGCCATTCGGGAGGGGTCTAGAAGGTCTGAGAGGGTGTCTTCTTGGTTTGGCGGAGGTTCCGTTGCTCTATTGCTCCTGTGTGGAGGTGTTGGGGTTGCGGTTGTGGCTGACGTCCTTCAGGGGACCTGGCAAATGTTGGGATTGCTGCCTTGTAGAGGTGACCTGTTTTCGTAAAGGCTTTTCAAGTCCAGTGTGGAGTGGTGGGCCAGGTAGACATTAGGTTTCAAGGCACAGTCCCGGAAATGCTTGCATTCGCTGCCTGTATTGTGGCAAGGTGAATGTTCGTGGTAGTAGGGGGAGATAACCAATGGTGCGTGGGGAAAGTGGAATAAGTTTTTTCAGTTCACTCCTTGATGCTGTGGCCACATTTCCTGCTGGGCCCTCAGGTCATTTGTGCCCGTGTGAATTGGATGTGGCTTGGGAACAGCTCCAGGGCATACTTAGTGATTTGGCCAACAGGAGTTTACCACGTTGTATTTGGGAAAATTTATTCTATTTATGTATGTTTCCTTGGAGCAATGAGGAGCACATTTCTTGGATTTTGTGTGTCCTCAGTGGATGTGTGCGCGTTGATCAGGGCCTATCGAGGGAGTCTGACGGGGAGCTGTTAGGAGGGGTGTGGTCTGTTGGGTTGGTGGGTCCTGTGTTTGGTCTGTCCGATGCTGGTCGAGGGTGGCTGTTCTGCGGCTTCTTTGGGAGTTACTGCTCTCTGTCACACGTCAGCTTTCTCACCTTCCTCTTCAGTGCTTGTTTAGTCTGGTCCCATGTGTTTCCTCTCCCTCCATACTTTACTGTGTGCTCTGTTCACTCTTGTCTCCATCGTTGTTTCCTCTCACTCTTACTTTCGTTTCTGTTATCTTGTCCATGTGTTCCTCTTTCCTACCTAAGTGGTTGTCAAGTGACCTTGTGCTATACCTGTACCCATGTTTCTCCCTGGTGGCTTCTACTTTTGGTTTTGTATCTGTCCCATGTGTTCCTCTCCCTCCTACTTTGGTTTTCTTTATCTGTCCCATGTGTCCCTCTCCCTCCTACTTTGGTTTTGTTATCTGTCCCTGTGTTCCTCTCCCTCCTACTTTGGTTCTGGTTTAATTGTCCCATGTGTGTCCTCTCCCTCCTTACTTCGGTTCTGTTATCTATCCCTGTGTTTTCTCTCCCGCCTCTTTCAGTGCTGTTATTGTGTGGCATGTGTGCCTCTCTCTCCTCCTTAACTGCTATTAGCTGAGCCATTGTGTTCACTCTCTCTCCTAAGTTTTCTCACACTCAGTCCGAGTTGCAGCCAGCTCTCTCAGACAGCTGTCCATCTCCACTTCAGCATCCAGGTCTTGTCTGGGGGGGGTGTTGTTTTGTGCTGGTAGTGTTTGTGAGGTTCTGATTCTGTCTGAGATTAGCTTTTGGTATATCGCTTGCTCTCTCTGAGCTCCACCGCGCCATGTCTCTCTCCAGCTCTGTGGATGTGTGTTCGTCCCTTGGTTTTCTGGCAATTAGAAATGGACGACGAACATTGCATCGTTGTGGGACCTGGGGTTATGTTCCTCGTCGCATGGGGTTGACTATACTCGTCTGCAGGACAGTTTGATATAGCGCATGTGAGATTGCAGACCTCCACATCAGACGAGGGGGAGGAGTCTCACAGGAGAGAGAGCTTTTCCAGCCGTGTGGCTTGCTTCTTGATCCTTGTAAGTATAGTCCGCTGGAACGCTGGGATGCCCTGTGCATATCTCACGATTAACTGTCCCAGACTTGAAAACTTTGACTCAGAGGTTGTTTCAATTTCCTCATATAGTTCTAGTATTCTGTTCTTCCACTCCTCGAGCCAATACCGTCTCTCTTAACATATGGTAGTGTTGCTCTATAGTTCTGTGCCTGCAGGGGTCTGTGTGGAGAATAATCTAATTGTTGCTTATCATATCCTCCTCTTTGTCAGCTCAGTCAGTACATAAACGCACCAATAGTGTCTCTGGAATGGTCACCGTGTCAGGAGCTATTGGTTTGTGATGGCCTCTATTTTTGCGTTGTGCAGGTGTTTATTTCAAAATATCCATTGGGGACTGTCTATTGTCAATGTCCTCGTTGCTCGAGAGAGGTGGGGTTATATCAAGGGTTCTAATATCTGGGTGGGGAGGCTGACCAGAATACTCTCTCCTTTGCCATTGTTAGGCTCAAGACGCTTTGGAACATCTCATTCACACATCAATGCTAATTGAAGGTTGCCCCAGGCCCAGTACTGTTCTGTCCTTTAGCTAGGTTGGTGTAGCCTATAGTGCCTTGATAGTCCTTGTAGTATAATCTACTTGCAGACTACAGATATTGCTGCAAAATCAACTATGTCCTCTAGGTCGAACCATCATATCGTAAGTTTTGATCTATTCCTTGACTCTACATTCTATCCAACTCGAGAATTTAAAAAATAAAATCAGGAAGAACTCAGAGCCCATGAGCTCCATGACCTCTCTCTTTCTCTCTCTATTAAATTCAATTCAAGCTTTATTGCATTCAATTGTGTAGTCAAGTGTCGTCTAACATTGCCAAAGTGTCATACGCTCGAACATGAAATTTTCTATATTACAAGCAAATTATAGAAATAAACTTATAGAATCCATGAACAGTGAAACATTAAACCCACAAAAAGTTCCAATAAAGCATATAAAGACTTCACTTCGAATCGATCAGTTATATTATGTCTTTAATGTTGAATATTACGTGGTTTGGCAACAATGTGCAAATAGTTAAAGTTACAATAGGGAAAATATATCAACGTAATATGGTTGTATTTCCAATATTGTTTGTTTCCCAGTGGTTGCCACATGTTTCTTTGTGTCAATTTAATGTTCAACAAAAATGTGATTGCTTGTCTGTGATTGCCACTCTGGTATTTCACCAATAGATCTCTCTCTCACTCTCCGAGCTACTCTGTGAACAAGAAGCTGAATGGCATGGACCTAACCAGGTCCAATGGTTGTTTGTCTCTCCTCATTCTGCTGTCATACCAATATACCTTGATGCTTGTTTTATGCCCTAATATTCCATGTGCTCATGTAAAAGCTCTGTGTATGCCATATTAGTGCCGCTTGATTTCAATAAAATCATATAATGACCTCAGGGTGAGATCAAGAGTAAGTATAACAATGCTCAGACTGTGTTCTTGACCTTTCTGTTACTGTAAGTCAACTATGTCTCTTGCGTGCCCCACTTACATGTCATCTAGCTAAATCATACTTTATGCCGGTGGATCGATATTCTTCCGAGGTCTTGTATCACTCGTCTTGTTACTGTGTGGTCGTCTATTGGATGCTCAGTGCCTTCAGAAAGTATTCATATGCGTCTGACTTGGATCATTATTCTCACTCTCTTGTGTGGATAGTCAATAGGCTGTGACTGTCTGCTTGTGTCAACAAACATCCTTTACGCATATATACCCCATAATTGACCATGTTTTTGAATAGAAATCACACCCCTGTAAAACTCAAATATTCATGCATGTGATTCTATAGAAATCTCTGGCAGCGATTGCAGCTGCTGAATCTTCCTGGTGTAAGTCTCTAAGAGCTTTGCACACCCTGGATTGTACAATATTAATTATAGCTTCACACTATGATTTCTTACAAAAAAAAAATGTAGGCTCATGTTCTATGATTAGGTCATCTGCATCAGGCAAGCCAGTTGACAAGTCTTGTGCGACACAGATTTTTCAGCCATTTAAGTCAAAACTCTAACTTAGGACCACTTGGGGAACTTATATTTGTCTCTTGTGTTTAGGTTTATTATCTGCGTGAAATGTGATTTGTCTTCCAGCTGTCTGTTGGAAAGCAGACTGAAACCAGGTTCGTCCACTTAGATTTTGCCTGTGCTTACATCTTGCTTCCGTTATTCTTTGATATCCTGAAATACTCCATAGTCCTTGCTGATGGGACAATGGCATACTCCTAGGCCCCACCATGTTGCCTTGAAATGTGATGGTGTGTTGTGTTGTATTTGCCCCTAACACATGCTTTGTATTCTGGACGAAAAAGTTAATTGTTTTGCGCATTTTTTTGTGTTTGACTTTAGTTTGACTTTTGCAACAGGATGCATGTTTTCTTCTTTTGCTATTGTCATTTAGGTTAGTTATTGTGAGTGAACTACAATGTTGTTGATCCATCCTCAGTTTTTCTTATCCACAGTTATTCAACTCTGTAGGCATTTGCCTCATGGTGAAATCCCTGAGCGGTTTCCTTCTTCTCTGGCAACTGTTAGGAAGGACACCTGTATCTTTGGAGTGACTGGGTGTATTGAACACATCAAAGTGTAATTAATAACGTTCACATGCTCACAATCACCTTGCACTGCACACTGCCCTTACCCACCTGGACAAAGGGGAATGTGAGGATGCTGTTCATCGATACAGCTCAGGCCTTCCAATACCACAGCGCCCTATAAGCTCTTTCCGAAAGCTTCATTGTCCCTGGGTCTGTTACTCCTCCATATAACAACTTTGGTCCGGACTCCTGACGGGGCCTCCTCCAGTGGTGAAGGTAGCAACTTACGTCCTCGACACTGGATCTCAACACGTGGGCCCCCACATGGTGCGTCTCAGTTCCCGCTTCTGTATTAACCTGTATACCATGACTGTTTGGCCTCACACAGTTCCAACTCGCTTCATCAAGAGTTCGCTGACGGACACAACAGTTTAGGAGGGCCTGATTCCAACAATACGCATCGGGCTGAGGGCTATCCAGGATGACGTATAGCTGGAGGCACTCTGATCGCGTAGTCACTGTCCCGATATACACTTTCTCCCTCAACGGTTAGCCAAAAACTCAAGCTAAAAGCACAGCGTGGATGTGAGTTCCAAGGGATCCTCAGAGAACTAGTATCTAGCTAGTCCCATCTTGACTCAGTTACAACCTGAACAAGATCCACAGCACGTGGAGACAGTTGCATAACTTCAAATTCCTCTCCGTTACCATCTCAGAGAAGCTGAAATGGTCTTACCACACTGACACCATGGTGCATACCGCATTCCTCATCTATTCTTTACATGTGCCCTCCTTCCGCGTGGGACATTAATTTATTCATTACGTGTAGTACTCAGTTGTATCTACTGCTCTATATCGTCGCTATTTTATATTATTCCTAATAGTCTTGTTGTTAGTGGTGAGTGGACCATTTGCATATGCAGTGTATCTCATGGTCTATCTTGGATCTTGCATTATACCTGAATAGATGTGCTCGTCGCAGCGGTTCTTAAGGCACTGCTACTGTCAGTGCTAGGAAAGCTTATCAAGTAGAGGGCAGCACCGAAGTAGTAAGAAGCCCTGCTTCTTGTTAAGGCATCGTGCCGGATTTACTCTAGGATTTTGGCCGGTTGTGGGCCGCCATTGTACTGAATATACCACTTTGTTTACTTAACTTCTCTCTAGGTATCGTAAATTGGCAGCATTTTTCAGTTAATGCCTTGTGTCATGGAACAGCTATACCCACATACTTCTTAACTCGCCACGATCCATCACTCGATGTTCCCAAACAGATCATGGTATATGGAAGCCCACTATTATGAGTAAGGTTTTGGCTACGAAATACCACACTCTGAACTTCTCTACAATACTGTCTCTGCCTGAAAATACATGATGTCTGTTTGAGTTACCTAACACGACTTTTTAGCAGGGCGAACTCAAGCAGGACAAACCATTAGGCGATTAATTTTTTTGAGGTATCACTTTCTTTTTCTCATGGATTTCATTGGGATTACTTAGATTCTAGATTTGACTATCGTTGTCAATATAGCTTTAACCTAAGCAGCTTCCACGGATGCAACAGTCGTTTTAGAGCTCTCTCGCGCGGCTCTATTCCTCTTTGTATAATTAGAAGACGAAGGTGGACGGCGCCATCTGATTGAGGGTCACTCAAGTGGTTCCTGTTTGTTAGAGGGCGCATGACGCAGAAGGCTAGCTTACAATTTGTTTTAATCTTTTATTGAACACAGATTCATCAGCGTCTTCAATTTTATCGTTATTTATGTTAAAAATACCTAAAGTTGTATACAAAAGTAGTATGAAGTGTTTGCAAAGTTCTAAGTTAACTTTTGAGATCATTTTGTTATGATAGTTCCGTGTTCTACACAAGTTGGAACCGGTGTTTGTGGCTGATCAAACCTGCTCCCAAAATGCAATGGAGATCTCTATGAGATAAATATATCAGGATAGGGATCTTAAGTCGAAGCAAAAGCGACCATTTGTGATGTTTTATGGGACATATTGGTAAATTTTTGGGCAGTGTCCACAACAGAAGCTATGGGATCAAATAGATTGTTAGGTGCTTGCATCATATTATATTTTCCATTCTGTGTGCGCGCCAAGTATTATTGGTTTGCGCGCTCCGCCCCAGACTTTTGGCAGGGCCTTGAGGTAATAAGACTGTGTGCTCTCTTTGTTTACTATTGGTCCCTTTTACACTCAAGATCTATCAGCATCGTTTTGCTTTCGCCAAAAAGCCTATTTGATTTTCTCTGACAATGTTGAGCTGGATTTCGATTTCACCTCAAGCATCAGTGTGTGTAGCTTAATTTGGTATCTATCATGTGTGATCTTTAATGAAGTTAGATTTTGTATAGTAGTTTTCAAGTCCATTCGATTCTTTTTGGCGCCTACTGTCTATGCTTTCTGTGATGTTATTGGGCTGCCAATTTCGAGGTTCCCCTCGTCCCTGGTAACTCAGACATTGTGTTTTTGTTGCCAGGAATAGAATATGAACCTTTAACCGAACAAAACATACATGTATTGTTTAACATTGAAGTCCTATGAGTGTCATCTGATGAAGATCATCAAAGGTTAGTGATTCATTTATCTCTATGTCTGGCTTTTTGTTACTCTCTCTTTGGCTGGAAAAAATGTCTGTTGGTTTGTTCTGTGGGTATGTACTGACCTACATAATCGCCAAGGTGTGCTTTCACCATAAAGTCCCTTTTTGAAATCAGACGGGGTTCCAAAAGGACAATTGGGCAACAGCTGCAATCCATGTTTTAAGTGATATACTATGTCAAACTGGTGTTGTTCGTATTCCTTTATGTATTTCATGTTATGTTAATTTGATTATTTGTGCCACAAGCTCTCGCTCATTTTTCTACGGCTTTTGGGCCAAGTGGACGTAGCGTCCACATACTAGTAATACACTGATAGTGTACCTAGTTATAAAATAAAACAAGTTGTTGGCGCTCAAGCCTACAATTTTCACTGTACGCGTGCAATTCACACTGAACCTGTTGCATGTGACTAAACACTGGCTTGGATTTTATGTTACCCATCTACCAATTGTTACCTTCTTTGTGAGCCACTGGAAAACCTCCCTTGGGTCTTTTTGGTTGAATCGGTGTATTGAAATTCACTGCATCGACTTAGGACCTTACAGATACAGTGAATTCGGAAAATATTTAGCCCTGATATTTTTACACATTTTGTTACGTACAGCCTTATTCCAAAACGCATTAAATATTTGTTTTTCCTAATTTAAATCTAACACTAGACAAATACCCTCATGAATAATGCGAAATAAATCCTGGGTTTTTAGATTTATTGCAAATGTATAAAAAAAAAACAGGAAAATACCTTATTACATATGTATTCCAACCCTTTGCTATGAACTCGATACTTCGTAGCGGTCCTCAGTGCATCCTGTTTCCATTTTATCATCCTTGATGACGTTTCTACAACTTGATTGTCCACCTTGGGTAAATTCAATGATTGC
>NW_019945652.1:15924-25792 GCF_002910315.2 Salvelinus sp. IW2-2015 | reverse complement strand
GACAGCCCTTTAGGTAATGTACTGTATGACATGTAAATGAGCACAAAGAATGCAGGACACAGCTATTCATGCAACACAATGATGATTTATGCCAAATTCAGACAACTGTAAACTTCTGTTACTGTATCATGACTCAATGCCCAAGTACTAGTATTTGTGTTTTAACGGTGTGGTTAATGAATTAAACTGTAAAAATGATAATATATCGACCGAAGCTCATGCAAATAATGTGATGTGTACTTTTCATCGTTGTGAAGAAATTGTATCAATATCTTTTTAAATGCGACCAAAGACGACTAGCCAGTGCGTATTTGATACAGTTACCCATAAAAAATAGAATAAATAGAAAATGTATCTCCTCACTGCGTGTATGCACTCAGGGTAAGCCACTGGGCATTACACTGGTTGAATCAATATTGTTACCACGTCATTCAATTAAATTACTTGATACCAACGCGCAATAGACGTTGAACTTGAGTCTGTTGCTCAGTGGGAGCGTCTGCTAAATGACTCAATGTAAATAAATGTTTGTGCCAAATGCACCCTATTCCTTATTTATAGTGCACTACTTTAGACCGGCACCCTATTCCCTATATAGTGCACTACTTTGACCAGAGCCCTTATGGCACCTATTCCTAATAGTGCACTACTTTTCGATCAGAGCCCATGCACCTATGTCCCTATATAGTGCACTACTTTAGACCAGAGCCCTATTGGTCCTGGTCAGAAGTAGCAGGCTACTCTATTATAGTGAATAAAGCCCTGTTGGTCCTGGTCAGAAAGTAGCAGGCTACTCTATATAAGTGAATAAAGCCCTGTTGGTCCTGGTCAGAAGTAGCAGGCTACTCTATATAGTGAATAAAGCCCTGTTGGTCCTGGTCAGAAGTAGCAGGCTACTCTATATAGTGAATAAAGCCCTGTTGGTCCTGGTCAGAAGTAGCAGGCTACTCTATAAATGAATAAAGCCCTATTGGTTCTGGTCAGAAGTAGCAGGCTACTCTATATAGTGAATAAAGCCCTGTTGGTCCTGTCAAAAGTAGCAGGCTACTCTATATAGTGAATAAAGCCCTGTTGGTCCTGGTCAGAAGTAGCAGGCTACTCTATATAGGGAATAAAGCCCTGTTGGTCCTGGTCAGAGTAGCAGGCTACTCTATATAGTGAATAAAGCCTATTGTTGTCCTGGTCAGAAGTAGCAGGCTACTCTATATAGGATATAGCCCTATTGTTCCTGGTCAAAAGTAGCAGGGCTACTCTATATAGTGAATAAAGCCCTGTGGTCCTGGTCAGAAGTAGCAGGCTACTCTATATAGTGAATAAGCCCTGTTGGTCTGTCAGAAGTAGCAGGGTACTCTATAAGGTGAATAAAGCCCTGTGGTCCTGGTCAGAAGTTAGCAGGTACTGATATAGGGAATTGGGAGGCAGCGTAGCCTAGTGGTTTAGAGCGTGTGGACTAATAACTGAAAGGTTGTAAGATCAAATCCTTGAGTTGACATGGTACAAATCTGTCGTTCTCCCCTGAACAAGGCAGTTACCCTAGGCCATCATTGAAAATAAGAATTTGTTCCTTAACTGACTTGCCTAGTTAAATAAATAAAATAGAGTTCAATTTTACATCCTGACATTCTTTTCCTTTTGTTGTTGTTGTTTAGACATTTGGAACATTCCATGTGATTCCTTTAAATTATTTTATTTAATTAAAGGTACTCTCTTACATGTGATCTGTTTGCGTATAGTCCTTGTGCCGTTTTGTTTCTTACTTTACAACGTTGTTTCCATCAACTAGTGACAAAAGCCGTTGTTTAGGTTGAATCGGGTGTGTTTGTGCTGGGCTGGAACCAAAATGTGCACACCCAGTGGGATTTAATTGAGAAGCTGGGCTTCTATGGTATATGTGTGCCATCTAGTGAACGCAACTGACAAAATAATATTAATCTAGTTCGCTTAATTTGAAATGCGGTATAGTTTTAACGTGAGTGTGTTTGTAGTTGCGCTTCACAGATGCACACATATAACATAGAAGCCCAGTGTTCTCAATAAAAGCCCACTGGGTGTGCACATTTTGGTTCCAGCCCCAGCACAAACACACCCGATCAACTAAACAAAACGGCTTTTGTCACTAGTTTGATGGAAACAACCTGGTTAAAGTAAGAACAGAAACGGCACAAGGATCTAACGCAAAACAGATCACCATGGTAGAGAGTCCTTTAATTAAAAATAAAATTAATTTAAAGGAATCACCATCGAATGGTCAAATGTCTAAAACAACAACAACAAAAGGAAAAGAATGTCAGGATGTAAAGTTGAAAACTCGTATATTTATTTAATTTAACTTTAAGGCAAGTCCCAGTTAAGAACAAATTCTTATGTTTCCCCAATGATGGCCTAGGTGTTAAACTGCACTGTTCAGGGGCCAGAACGACAGATTTGTACCATTGTCAACTCCAAGGATTTGATACACAATTTCGTTAATTAGTGTCCAACCCGTCTAACCACTTACGGGCTCAACGCTGCCTTCCCCAATCCCTATATAGGGTACCCCTGCTACCTTCTGCCCAGACCAACAGAGGCTTTATTCACCTTATAGAGTTACCCCTGCACTTCTGACCAGGACCCAAGCAAGGCTTTTTCACTAATATAAGTAGCCTTGCCTATTTCTGACCAGGACCAACAGGGCTTTTATTCACTACTTATAGAGTTAGGCCCTCGCTACTTATTGACAGGACCATAGGGCTATATTCACTAATAGATAGCCTGCTACTTCCTGACAGGGACCAATAGGGCTTATTCACTATATAGAGTAGCCTGCTACCTCTGACCAGGACCAAGACAAGCGGGCTTTATTCACTAGTATAGGGTAGCTGTACTTCTGGACCAGGACCAACAGGCCTTTATTCATATATAGAGTGCCTGCTACTGTTGACCAGGACCACAGGGCTTTTATTCCACTATTATAGAGTAGCCTGCTACTCTGACCAGAACCAATAGGGCTTTATTCATATGATAGAGTAGCCGGCTATTCTGACCAGGACCAAACATGCTTTAATGCACTATTATAGAGTAAGCGCTGCTACTTTCTGACAGGACCAACAGGCTTTATTCACGATCTATAGAGTAGCCTGCGTACTTCTGACAGGACCCAACAGGGCTCTATTCACTATATAGAGTAGCCTGCTACTTCTGACCAGGACCAACAGGGCTTTATTCACTATATAGAGTAGCCTGCTACTTCTGACCAGGACCAATAGGGCTCTGGTCTAAAGTAGTGCACTATATAGGGAATAGGGTGGCATAGGGCTCTGATCGAAAGTAGTGCACTATTAGGGAATAGGGTGCCATAGGGCTCTGGTCAAAAGTAGTGCACTATATAGGGAATAGGGTGCCGGTCTAAAGTAGTGCACTATAAATAAGGAATAGGGTGCCATTTGGCACAAACATTTATTTACATTTGAGTCATTTAGCAGACGCTCCCCACTGAGCACAGACGTCAATTCAACGTCTATTGCGCGTTGGTATCAAAGTAATTTAATTGAAATGACGTGGTAACAATATTGATTCAACCAGTGTATGCCCAGTGGGTCTTACCCTGAGTGAATAACAGCAGTGAGAGAATACATTTTCCTATTTATTTAATTCGTTTTTTATTTGGGTAACTGTATCAAATAGCACTGCTAGTCGTCTTTGGTCGCATTTAAAAAGATATTGATACAATTTATTCACAACGATGAAAAGTACACATCACATTATTTGCATGAGCTTCGGTCGATATATTATCATTTTTACAGTTTAATTCATTAACCACACCGTTAAAACACAAATACTAGTACTTGGGCATTGAGTATGATACAGTAACAGAAGTTTACAGTTGTCTGAATTTGGCATAAATCATCATTGTGTTGCATGAATAGCTGTGTCCTGCCATTCTTTGTGCTCATTTACATGTCATACAGTACAATTACCTAAAGGAAAGTCCTAATTTACATCCTAAAATAGTACCCTTTGTAGTGCACTCCTTTTGACCAGGACCCATAGGGCTCTGGTTAAAAGTAGTGCACTATAAAAAGGGAATATGGTGCACTCCTTTTGACCAGGACCCATATGGCTCTGGTTAAAAGTAGTGCACTATAAAAGGGAATAGGGTGCTATTTGGGACTTAAACGTGGTTTCTTCTTCTGTAGTGTTTTGGCACAATGCTGTATGTTCATATGCAGGGTCATTCCACAAAATAAGGTCCTTTTGCATCCCTTTGATATTTTAAGTAGGAAAAGAAAAAAAGCATGTTATATTAAATGAAGCGCACTTTAATATAGACCACATGGAAAATTCATTTTTTTTTACATGAATAAAGACTTGTTAAAGTGACATAATTCAGCATTTTGACACATCCCCCCCCCCCTTGCACCCTCTGCGACGACTTCTAGGAAGATTTGAACAGACTTAAAACCCCCAAAACGTCTCCCGAGTTTTCACCATCGTTGTAAAGCCCTAGTTATTTTGCTACTTTGACAAAAAGTCATTTCGAAAGATTATTTAGGGATTAAATTACCTGTCCCTCATTTTAAAGTCAACCCTGTTACGTGAACTGAAGTCTCATTTTAATAGGGCAAAATTATTCATTTTTAATATTTTCTTTTCAAGAGACATTGAACATCTAATAGTCAAATCAGTTAAAGCAGGTGAGCTGGTTTTACTCTATGGCCATTATCTGGCGTTTTGTGGTGAAGACTGAGCGTGTCGAGCATTACAAGTCAACCCCGTTACCCATAGACAGAAAAGCTGACATTTTTTTAACAATTAAACATTTTTGGTGATTCTTGCATTTAAAATTGCCACTCCCTGTTGCACACAAGCTTCTTCTCCCGTCACAATGGGGTTTACCGATGAGATCATCAACCCTGTTACTTTATGAGATCATCAACCCGTGTACAACTTTATGAGATCATCAACCCTGTTACTTTAATTGAGATCATCAACCCTGTTACTTTATGAGATCATCAACCCTGTTACTTTATTGGGCATTGAACAGGCCCCTACTGTAGTATCTTTGAGATGGGAGAATATGTGCTCTTTATGACAGAATATGAAAATAGGTGAAATAAAACCTTTTTTCCCTTTTTTTTTAACCAAGTTACACATCTCAAAAAGGCCATGATTTGTGGAACGACCCATGAATAATACACATACAGTTAGTTGGCGGTTGGTTCATCCATCCTTAATTTCCTTGATGACTTTGGCAAAAAAAAAAAAAAACAAAAACGCATCATTAATTGTACAAGTTATTTCAACTGTCTGGCATTGGTCGTTTCAGTCCCAAGAAAGCAAGCGCTCGTACATGCACAAACGAGAATCAACACTGTATATCTAATGGTACACTATTCCATACCCGTTTGGCTGTACACTCCCATTCTTTTTTGTTGTGAAGCCCAGTTTGATCCCACACACATCCCAGTGACCTCTGAACTGTGTGTCCATAGTGAAAGTGTAGCGTAGACCAAGCCTGTAGCATGTTTCCAGTAGCTCGATTTCTTGACCTGTATTGGTGTTACGGGGCTCGTCAGTAAACATCTCACCATAAGGTTGAGCCAAATGCCACTATTGGGGAGATCCAAGTCTATGTTCCACAAAAGCCATCCTCAAAAGGTAGCAGCCAGACAGTCCATCCGTCTAGACCCAAAGGGTAAGTCTCTAAAGGTGACTGTGGTATTCGGCGCATGTGACTATAACATTGATTTGTATGAGCAGAAAAATGGTTTTAAGTTCCGTGTCTCTTGGATACCATCCCAGACCAGCCTTTTCCTGAGTGATTATGTTCCCTTTCTCAAAACATCAGCGTCAAGCAAGGAGAGCACATGAGGAAAGGAAACAAGGAGAGGAAGCGCTTTACACTATCCCTTTTTAAAAAGGAAGCTGGAGAAAGGACACAAGGAATTGATGAAAGGCAAGTGAAATGCAACCCAGCCAAAGATCTTCAGGACACAAGGAATTGAGGAGACTATTGAGATACGGCCCAGCTCGACACTCCCAGTGGATCGTTGGTTAAAGGACACAAGGAATTAAGGAGACTATTGAGATACGGCCCAGCTCGACATCTCCCAGTGAGTGAGCGTTGGTTAAAGGACACAAGTAATTAAGGAGACTATTGAGATACGGCCCAGCTCGACATCTCCCAGTGGGATCGGTGGTTACAGGACACAAGGAATTGAGGAGACTATTGAGATACGGCCCAGCTCGACATCTCCCAGTGAGCGGATCGTTGGTTAAAGGACACAAGGAATTGAGGAGACTATTGAGATACGCCCAGCTCGACACTCCCATTGGATCGTTGGTTACAGGACCACAGGAATTGAGAGACTATTGAGATACGGCCCAGCTCGACATCTCCCAGTGAGTGGATCGTTGGTTCAAAGGACCAAAGGAATTGAGGAGACCATGAGATATCGACATCTCCCAGTGATCGTTGGTTAAAGGACACAAGGAATTGAGGAGACTTGAGATACGGCCCAGCTCGACATCTCCCAGTGGATGCTTGGTAAGGAACAAGGAATTGAGGAGACTATTGAGATACGCCCAGCTCGACACTCTCCCAGTGAGTGGATCGTTGTGTTAAAGACACAAGGAATTGAAGAGAGTAGATCCTTCAGAAAGACTTGAGATAACACTTATGAGACGCAGCCCGGCCCCTTAGACCTTCTTCCTAAATCTGTAGAGGACTTGAAGAAAGACTTATTGAAACGCGTCCTCCCTCTAGATCTTCCAGAAGAGCGTCTTCCTGTACAGCAGGAAGGAGATGAGGACCCAGCAAAGGTGGCCACTAGGTTCTGGGTCCAGGTGCTCTGCGTGAGTATGGCTGTTGGCCATGCGCCAGCGGAACGGAAGTACTCCTCCAGGACCTCGTGGCCCACGTACACCAGGATGGATTCATACCTGGAAAAGGGTCAAAGGTCAGGATAGAGCACAGGGGGTCAGAGGGAGTGTTCAGGAGTTGCGTAACATTCGATAGAAATGTATATAGTTAGAACAGACGTGATTCTTCTGTCCAGCCAGAATAAGGGATCGTTGTCAGATCTATGCGTTACATTTCTATATATAAAAATGTAGAAAGCAGAGCTGCTGACAGATAAACGGTTCTCACCAGGGTAGTAAAGGGCGCCCCAGACCACCACCTCTTCACATCTACTGTGTAGTAGATCGACACCACAAAGCCAAGCAAGGCCCAGGTGGTCACGTAGGAGAGAGACCTGACAGACAACTCAGAGGTTGATTATTCCACACTATGAACTAGGGCACTGATGATTCCACACTATGAACTAGGGCACTGATGATTCCACCACTACACTATGAACTAGGGCACTGATGATTCAACTACACTATGAACTAGCGGCACTGATGATTCCACACTATGAACTAGGGCACTGATGATTCCACACTCATGAACTAGGCATGATATTTCCAGCACTATGAACTAGGGCAGTATCGGATTCCCACACTATGAACTAGGGCACTGATGATTCCACACTACACTATGAACTAGGCACTGATGATTCCACACACTATTGAAAGAGGCACTGATGATTCCACACTATGAACTAGGGCACTGATGATTCCACACTACAACTATGAACTAGGGCACTGATGATTCACACTATGAACTAGGGCACTGATGATTCCACACTATGAACTAGGCACTGATGATTCCACACTATGAAACTAGGGCACTGATGATTCACACACACTATGAACTAGGCACTGATGATTCTACACTACACTATGAACTAGGCACTGATGATTCCACACTATGAACTAGGCCACTATGATTCTACACTTCACTATGAACTAGGGCACTGATGATCCACACTATAACTAGGCACTGATGATTCCACACTATGAACAGGGCACGATGATTCCAGCACTATGAACTAGGACACTGAGATGTCCACTATGAACTAGACACTTATCATTCCACACTATGAACTAGGGCACAGATGATTCCACACTATGAACTAGGACACTGATGTTCCAGTATCGCTACATTTTATTCCATGGCGAACAAAGATAAAACACATCAGGCTGGTTTTCCATCATAATGATGTTGTGTTTCCAACAGTTCGAGGCTGTTTTCCAACATTAATGATGTTTGTTTCAACATCAGGGCTGTTTTCCATCATAATGATGTTTGTTCCAACATCAGGGCTGTTTTCCATCATAATGATGTTTGTTCCAACATCGGCTGTTTTCCATCAAATGATGTTGTTTTCCAACCATCAGGGCTGTTTTCCTCATAATGATGTTTGTTTCAACATCAGGCTGTTTCCATCATAATGATGTTTGTTTTCCAACATCAGGCTGTTTTCCAACATAATGATGTTTGTTCCAACATCAGGGGTTTTCCATCATAATATGTTTGTTCCAACATCAGGCTGTTTTCCAACATAATGATGTTTGTTTCCAACATCAGGGCTGTTTCCATCATAATGATGTTTGTTTCCAACATCAGGGCTGTTTCCATCATAATGATGTTGTTTCAACATCAGGCTGTTTTCATCATAATGATGTTTGTTCCTAACACTCAGGCTGTTTTCCATCATAATGATGTTTGTGTTCCAACATCAGCTGTTTTCCATCATAATGATGTTTGTTTCCACATCAGGCTGTTTCCAACATAATGATGTTTGTTTCCAACATCAGGGCTGTTTTTCATCATAATGATGTTGTTTTCCAACATAATGATGTTTGTTTCCAACATCAGGGCTGTTTCCAACATAATGATGGTTTGTTTTCCAACATCAGGGCTGTTTTCCAACATAATGATGTTTGTTTCAACATCAGGGCTGTTTTCCAACATAATGATGTTTGTTTCCAACATCAGGCTGTTTCCAACAAATGATGTTTGTTTCCAACATAATGATGTTTGTTTCCAACATCAGGGCTGTTTTCCAACATAATGAGTTTGTTTCCAACATCAGGGCTGTTTTTCCAACATAATGATGTTTGTTTCCAACATAATGATGTTTGTTCCAACATCAGGGCTGTTTCCATCATAATGATGTTTGTTTCCAAACATAAGATGTTTGTTTCCAACATCAGGGCTGTTTTCCATCATAATGATGTTGTTTCCAACATAATGATGTTTGTTTCCAACATCAGGCTGTTTTCCAACATAATGATGTTTGTTTCCCAACATCAGGGCTGTTTCATCAAATGATGTTTGTTTCAACATCAGGGCTGTTTTACATATATGATATTGTTTTCCAAACTCGGCTGTTTTCATATAATATATTTGTTTCCACATCAAGGTGTTTCCATCATAATGATGTTTGTTTCCAACTCAGGCTGTTTTACATCATAATGATATTTGTTTTCCAACATCAGGGCTTTTCATCATAATGATATTGTTTTCCAACATCAGGGCTGGTTTCCCTCATCATAATGATGTTTGTTTCCAACATCAGGCTGTTTTACATCATAATGAGTATTTGTTTCCAACATCAGGCTGTTTTCCAACATAATGATGTTTGTTTCCAACATCAGGGCTGTTTTCCATCATAATGATGTGTTTTCAACACGGGCTGTTCCATCATAATGAATCGTTTGTTTTCAACATCAGGGCTGTTTTCCATCATAAATGATGTTGTTTCCAACATCAGGGCTGTTTTCCATCATAATGATGTTGTTTCCAACACAGGGCTGTTTTCCAACATTAATGATGTTTGTTTCCAACATCAGGGCTGTTTTCCATCATAATGATGTTTGTTTCCAACTCAGGGCTGTTTTCCAACATAATGATGTTTGTTTCCATCACGGGCTGTTTCCATCATAATGATGTGTTGTTTCCAACATCAGGGCTGTTTTCCATCATAAATGATGTTTGTTT
>NW_019945652.1:7979-15899 GCF_002910315.2 Salvelinus sp. IW2-2015 | reverse complement strand
ACGAGACACAGAGAAGACCAAGACACAGAGAAACAGAGCAGACAGACACAGAGAGGACCGAGACACAGAGAGAGAAACAGAGACCGAACCACAGAGAGAGAAACAGAGACAGACAGACACAGAGAGACCGAGACACAGAGAGAGAAACAGAGACAGAGAGACCGAGACACAGAGAGAGAAACAGAGACAGAGAGACCGAGACACAGAGAGAGAAACAGAGAGAGAGAAACAGAGACCGTAAGAAAGGGACAAGAGAGACAGCGACAGAACGAGATAGTGAATGATAATTCCAGTGACCTGTAGTCCCAGGAAAGCCATGAAGACAGAGTTGATGCTGCCAAGGACTCCCTCTGGATCAAAGGGCATGTGAGACTTGTAGATCACCTGAAGAACGAACACGCCACGTTACGAACCAGAAAACACACCTGCAGAAAGTCTCTTTCTCTTTGTTGCCTGAAASAAGTGGGCGTTTAACTCACCCGTGAGGAAGGTGTTTGGTAGATGTGGTTCTCTCCCAGTAACCAGCGGTCTACATATCCAGCTGCTCCCCCAGTGCAGTTTGGGTACTGGCCCATGTCCCCAATACCACCTGGGCCCAAATAACCACTGAGGAGAGAGAAGATGATGGTTAGTGGATGATTTGAGTCAGGTGTTAGTTATCTCCTACTTCCTGTCACCCTCAGACTCATGGACTTGGATTAAATCATATATGAACTGTTTTTTGTCCGTCAAAACAACTCAAGTCAACTATTGTCAGATGAGTTGCATATGTAAATAGTCAGACCATTTTTTGGTGGGGGAGGGGTGGCGGGGGAATCATCTCCGTTGTCATTCATCCTGTGACGGATCCATTGAAACAGTGTTGTCTCAATGTGTTCACGGCCATAGTCTTCCCTCTCATCTCACCTTGGGCAGTCAGGAACAGGGAGCAAGAAGGTGAGACAGAGCCACACGGTTTCCAAGACGAYCACACACAGCCAGGCTGGCCAGTAGAGCAGGAACTCACGAGCAGAGTACCACCAAGCATCCTGGGTAAAAAAATATATAAAAAAAAACACCAAACAACTGTTTGTCACTATGGAAACAACACCAACTAGCAGACAATGAGTCAGGGTCAACATTAACACCAAGTGAAATGGAAATGGGGTGAATTCTGTCTGAAAACAATCTCTTCCCTACATCTAGAACGGTCAATGTCACAATTAGCTGATGTTGGGTATCAGAAGATGGTTATGTGACAATGAGTATCTTTACATGCACACTAATTAATTAGATATTAAACTGATAATAGCAGCAGGTTGATTATGTAATAGTCATGTATAACATCTTACTCTGCTCAACTTAGATCAGTGTAAAAAATAAGGTAATAATCGAAGTAAACCTCCGTCTGGTTTTCTGATCTTTAAAATGATTAGGACATGTGAACAGATTAAAGTTCCAGAGGTGTATTTGATCTGAGCATGTACCAGCATCCGCCGAGCGAACCTCCCCGTTACGCACGAGAGAGTTCAGAACTACTTTAAATATGTATCTTAGAAATAGTTCACACATATAAAGTTTAAGTGTCCAAACTCAGAATCAAATACGATTCACAAAAATAATAACATGGTCGCTGTGGTAGAATGTTCATTTTGAATGCCGATTTTCTGCGTTTATCAAAGTCCCATCAGGTAGCCTGATTTTAGATGTGTCCATGTAAACAGGATTATTAGGGAAATTGTTCTTCTTGCTAAGAATGTAAACGTTTTAAACTAACTATTATACTGATCTGACTGTAACCGTCCGTACTCAATGTGAGCGTTACAGTATATATTTGGAGATACATTTTGACATGACATTAATTGTGACATATTAGATTAGAAGTGTAATAACATGGTTATAAGGCTGGTCTGACCACGGGGACGTGGTTATAAGGCTGGTCTGACCACGGGGACGTGGTTATAAGGCTGGTCTGACCACGGGGACACGGTTATAAGGCTGGTCTGACCACGGGGACATAGTTATAAGGCTGGTCTGACCACGGGGACATAGTTATAAGGCTGGTCTGACCACGGGTAGGTTGTCCAGGTGGGTTCTCACCACACAGAGATCCAGACATGGTTATAACATGATTACATGTATTAGTATAATAACAGTTTATGTACAGAGGTCCTGTTCATTCTACATGTAGTTCTATCAGTATAATGAGATGTATTCTGACCACAGGAAGGTTATCCAGGCTGTTCCAGGCCACACAGAGGTCCAGAGAGGTCACCACCAGATAGGAGAAGGCCAGACGCTGAAGCACGCCAGGGATACGCAGGGAGTCAGTCCCCATTGATACTGTAGTCACACACACACACACACGTACAGACCACACACACAAATGAAAAGAGTGAACATTGTAAAGGAGTGAGCACGTGTGTGTGTGTTCTGTACGTACGTGTGTGTGTACATATGTGTGTGTCTGTACGTGTGTGTGTGTGCTGTATTGTCTGTACGTGTGTTGTGTGTACATATGTGTGTGTCTGTACGTGTGTGTGTGTGTCTGTATGTGTCTGTACGTGTGGTGCGTCTGTACGCGTGTGTGCGTCTGTACGTGTGTGTGCGTCTGTACGTGTGTGTGTACTGACGTGGTCCCTGGCAGTAGGGGGTTGATGATGAGGAGTCCTATGAGGAAGAGCTGAACACTCCTCCAGACTGCCTTGGTGAAGAGAGAGAAACGTGACAAACCACACCGCAGGGCTGAGCTGACAGACGGGATATAGACGTGCCCATATGAACACAAACCTGAGAGACACAGAGAGACAGAGAGAGAGAGAGAGAGACAGAGAGACACAGACTTCACTAGAGGCACACTCCTCCTTTGGAGCAAAGTTAGATTTCCTCAATAAAAAGTCAATACATTTTATCCTTAAATACTAAATATATAAACTGATATTACCAGGGGAAGACCAAATCAGCAACTGTGATGCCTGTGAAGAGAGGATATCGTCATGGTAACAATGCAGTCCTCTAACTTCAGTCTCATTTTTCCTTAACATATGTTGGATCTCCAGAACCTGATAAAAAACCACTAGAAGTGTGTACGTAATATTTTCCTATTCTGAACGGTGGACTCACCGTTCCAGCTCTCGTGTCTGAAGAACCAGTACCTCCCTCCTCCGTAGTTGACAAACACCATGACGACCAGGGACAACCCTCTGAAAGTGTCCAGGGATCGGAGCCTCCGGCTGGGGGCGCGGCGGTGGGGAGTATGGTGTCTGTGTGCCGTCTCCACCGTCCTGCCTGGAAACCCCAGCTCCTAGGAGAAAGAGGAGAGGAGGTCAAAAGGTGTTAGTGTTGGCTGGAACCTGAAGCCTGCATACCCTGTATAGTATTATCTCTCCAGGACCAAGGGTATTGAACAATGCTTTAGGAGCATAGTTCAGCCACGTTGAGAAGAAAATATAACTCTGAACCCAACAGAAGAACAGTAAAACTCCCCTCAACTGTAGCGACCCCCCGATCAACTGTAGCGACCCCCGATCAACTGTAGCGACCCCCCGATCAACTGTAGCGAACCCCGCCACTGACCCCCCCCGATCAACTGTAGCGACCCCCCCCGATCAACTGTAGCGACCCCCCCCGATCAACTGTAGCGACCCCCCCCCCCGATCAACTGTAGCGACCCCCCCCCGGATCAACTGTGGCGACCCCCCCCGATCAACGTGTGCGACCCCCCCCCGATCAACTGTAGCGACCCCCCCCCCCCCGATCAATTAGCGACCCCCCGATCAACTGTAGCGACCCCCCCCCGATCAACTGTAGCGACACCACAGAGACTCACTGAGTTGATGAGTCTCTCAGTTTCCATGGAGTTGCCAATCGGAACATCAGATTCTTCACCACATCCAGCCTGTACCATACAAGACACAACCAATCGATTAGGAGAAGCCTCTGATCAACTCTCCACGAAAAATGCAAATGGCAGGCTCAAGACAATGGGATGACATACAGTAACAAACATAGTAAATGGAAACGTGTGTTTATGTTATGTAAATAATCCAAACCTACCCCATGACTGTCCCCAACAGCAGACAGTAGAGCCAGTCCCTGAACAACAGAAAGGCCACCATGATGGCTTTAAGGACAGAAAGGCATTTCATTGTTCAAAATGATGGTTTCACAGCACTAACATAAAAGTGGTGTGTGTGAGAAGAGAGAGAGAGAGAGTGTGGTGTGTTGTGTGTGTGTGTGGTGAGAGTGTGTGAGTGTGTGAGGGTGTGTGTGTGAGAGAGTGTGTGAGAGAGTGTGTGAGAGAGAGAGGTGTGTGAGAGAGAGAGAGTGTTAAGGGTAGAGAGAGAGAGTGTGTGAGAGAGAGAGTGTGTGTGAGAGAGAGAGAGAGTGTGTGAGAGAGAAGAGAGAGAGGTGAATGTGAGAGAGAGAGAGTGTGTGAGAGAGAGAGAGTGTGTGAGAGAGAGAGAGTGTGTGTGAGAGAGAGAGGTGTGTGAGAGAGAGAGATGTGTGTGAGAGGTGTGGTAGAGAGTGTGTGTGTCCTCACGCAGGTAGCTGTTGACCGGTTCTGTGTCAGTGATCATGGAACAGTTGACCACTGATGAGTCATTCAGGTTCTTGACCCACAGAGAGTAGTTACCATGCTCCCAGAAGTGGAAATGAACCCTGGGAGGAGACGGAAACTACTACCAGTGAGTGTACTTCCTGTAGAAATACAATGCACTTCCTAGATATTCTATCTCATTGAATTATACCCTACAGTCCAAAATCCAACGTAGACACTGAGGTCAATACTTTCAGATCTATAATAAAGGTGTATGTCCCAAACGGTATCCTCTCCCTATATAGTGCACTACTTTAGTAGAGCCCTGGTCACTAGTAGTTCACTATATAGGGAATAGGCCTCTGGTCTAAAGTGTGCACTATATAGGGAATAGGGCTCTGGTCACTAGTAGTTCACTATATAGGGAATAGGGCTCTGGTCACTAGTAGTTCACTATATAGGGAATAGGGCTCTGGTCACTAGTAGTTCACTATATAGGAATAGGGCTCTGGTCACTAGTAGTTCACTATATAGGTAATAGGGCTCTGGTCACTAGTAGTTCACTGTATAGGGAATAGGGCTCTGGTCACTAGTAGTTCACTATATAGGGAATAGGGCTCTGGTCACTAGTAGTTCACTATATAAGGGAATAGGGCTCTGGTCACTAGTAGTTCACTATATAGGAAATAGGGCTCTGGTCACTAGTAGTTCACTATATAGGGAATAGGGCTCTGGTCACTAGTAGTTCACTGTATAGGGAATAGGGCTCTGGTCACTAGTAGTTCACTATATAGGGAATAGAGCTCTGGTCACTAGTAGTTACTATATAGGGAATAGGGCCTGGTCACTAGTAGTTCACTGTATAGGGAATAGGGCTCTGGTCACTAGTAGTTCACTGTATAGGGAATAGGGCTCTGGTCACTAGTAGTTCACTATATAGGGAATAGGGCTCTGGTCACTAGTAGTTCACTATATAGGGAATAGGCTCTTCACTAGTAGTTCACT
The DNA here is from genome assembly GCF_002910315.2 of Salvelinus sp. IW2-2015. Taxonomy (NCBI): domain Eukaryota; kingdom Metazoa; phylum Chordata; class Actinopteri; order Salmoniformes; family Salmonidae; genus Salvelinus; species Salvelinus sp. IW2-2015. Next base: position 10,375 of record NW_019945652.1, on the reverse strand, counting down.
ATATAGGGAATAGGGCTCTGGTCACTAGTAGTTCACTATATAGGGATAGGGCCTGGTCACTAGTAGTTCACTATTAAGAATAGGGCTCTGGTCCTAGTAGTTCACTATATAGGAATAGGGCTCTGGTCACTAGTAGTTCACTATTAGGGAATAGGGCTCTGGTCACTAGTAGTTCACTATATAGGGAATAGGGCTCTGGTCACTAGTAGTTCACTATATAGGGAATAGGCTCTGGTCACTAGTATTCACTATATAGGGAATAGGGCTCTGGTCACTAGTAGTTCACTATATAGGGAATAGGGCTCTGGTCACTAGTAGTCACTATATAGGGAAAGTGGGCTCTGTCACTAGTAGTTCACTATATAGGAATAGGGCTGGAAATAGGCCAGGGTTGGTTAGTAGTGATAATGTTGATAGGTGGTTCCTTACTTACGTGCAGAGTTCCAGCTGATGGGGTGGTGTGTGTGTGTGTGTGGTGTGTGTGTGTGTGTGTGTGTGTGTGTACTTACTTGCAGAGTTCCAGGCTGACGAGGCTGCTGTTGAACTGCAGGGTGATGCCATGCTGTGTGCCCCGGTGAAGTCCACTGAGCTGGTATGCCTGGTCCAGGGCCTGCTGGCCACACCCAGGGCTGGTACACACACTGGAGCACAGGGGAAATAGACGACAACAGTGTGTGTGTGTGTGTGTGTGTGTGTTGTGGTGTGTGTGTGTGATACAGCAGTAAAGGTCAGTCTTACCTGATAGCAGTGGTCTGATAGCCAGCTGATGACCATCTCAGGTCCAGCTCATTGTTGACAGTGAGGAGAGGCCTCGTCCATCTTTACTACTGTAGCCTTATGCCGAGGGTGGCATACTGGGAAACACACATACACACAGAGAGAGAGAGAGAAAGAGAAAGAGAGAGAGAAAGAGAGGAGAGATTGACACACACCCACACAGAGAGAAAGCGAGTGAGACGCAGATCTGATAAGAATAGTTACAGTCTTTGATGAACAGTGGCGTAAATAGAGGCTTATATTTAAGCTGAGACACACACACACTTCAAGTCTAGATAGAACGTGTACAATGGTCCATCAGTGTAGGCCTACACTGCAGTAGTTGCTTAGTGACCACTACTCTCCTCGTTTGACAACCGTTAACCTCGAATAAAAAACTCCTGCTGTATAGACTATCCTTCAAACGTCATTGTCCTCATTTGGCATGCACAGTACTTACCACGAAGTCAGCCTCTAACCAATGTGTGATCGGTAGCTAGCTAGCCAAGACTAGCCTCAAGTCAACAGCCTCGCCTTCAGACTGCTGCTAGTTACTGAATCACAATAGAGGAGGGAGGCATGACGTTATGGCTATCACACTCCCGATATCATGTGATTTATTAATCCCGTTCTCCTCGAAGTTTAAAAAATAAATAGCCCGAGGAGCCGGGAAGTTTAAACGTTGCTGTGATATAAGGCGGTTAGCTAAACCAGCGTTTTTCGTGGCTGACAATGGCCTAGGTAACGTTAACCACACACTATTGTAGTTTATAAGATTTCCAAGTTAGCATTAGCTACAGCACACATTACGTGGCTAGCTAGCTACCGTTTCACTACCACGTCTGTCGCTTCTTACGACCAAACGAGGAAATGAAACCACCAAATTTAGTAATTTCAATCATTTGTGGCATAAAGTTTAAGACAAAGAGTGAGTTTTCATATTGTTTAACTCTCTGGCGAACGTTTAACTAACGTTAGTCCGTGAGTTTTTTTTTTAAACCCAGCACAGATGGATTTAATTAACTATTCATAATTTTACTTACAGGGACTTCTGCCACGCAAATGGCAACCAGCAAAGCAATCACTGCTAGGAAAAACACCTTGTAATGCTTTTGTGGCTGTACCATGTTGATGTTTTTCTCCCTTCCCTCCCAGTCCCCACCGCCAGAATATGTGCCTTTGCGTTCTGTCTTTATTGCCTCTTTCCATAACACTTCCGATCCCACCTTGTTTGTTTTTTTACATGCTAGTGAGAGCGAGGAGGGTCAAAGTACGATTACACAACGGTGCTGCACGTGAATAACTCGTGATGAGTGCGAATCTGTGCGATTTCCAGTAACGGTGCGTGTGTAAAATCACTGGGAAGCCATGTCTATGGTTCTGATTGTGTGTGTTCGTGCAAGTAGAAACTCATGTTGACTCACCTACTTGTAGAGAAAAGCAAATGTCATCCTCCTCTTTTCATGTTGATGAAATGGCTATCCCTCTGTCATACAGTACCCGCTTTAATTTTTTTGTGTTCCTAGTGTAACGCTGAAATGGTAGCTAGTTAGCGTGGTGCGCGCTAATAGCGTTTCAATCGTGACGTCACTCGCTCTGAGACCTTGAAGTAATTGTTCCCCTTGCTCTGCAAGGGCCGC
>NW_019945652.1:0-7954 GCF_002910315.2 Salvelinus sp. IW2-2015 | reverse complement strand
ACTCCCTCAACTGAGCGACCCCCCCGTCAACTGCAGCGACCCCCCCCCCGATCAACTGTAGCGACCCCCCCCCCCCCGATCAACTGTAGCGACCCCCCCCGATCAACTGTAGCGACCCCCCCCCCCCGATCAACTGTAGCGACCCCCCCCGATCAACTGAGCGACCCCCCCCCCGGATCAACTGTAGCGACCCCCCCCGATCAACTGTAGCGACCCCCCCGATCAACTGTAGCGACCCCCCCCCCCGATCAACTGTAGCGACCCACCCCCCCCGATCAACTGTAGCGACCCCCCCCCAATGACACCACAGAGACTCACTGAGTTGATGAGTCTCTCAGTTTCCATGGAGTTGCCCAATCGAACATCAGATTCTTCACCACTCCAGCCTGTACCATACAAGACAAACCAATCGATTAGGAGAAGCCTCTGATCATCTCTCACGAAAAATGCAAATGGCAGGCTCAAGACAATGGGATGACATACAGTAACAAACATAGTAAATGGAAACGTGTGTTTATGTTATGTAAAATAATCCAAACCTACCCCATGACTGTGCCTCCAACAGCAGACAGTAGAGCCAGTCCCGTGAACAACAGAAGGCCACCATGATGGCTTTAAGGACAGAAAGGCATTTCATTGTTCAAAATGATGGTTTCACAGCACTAACATAAAAGTGTGTGTGTGAGAGAGAGAGAGAGAGAGAGAGTGTGGGTGTGTGTTTGTGTGTGTGTGTGAGAGTGTGTGAGTGTGTGAGGGTGTGTGTGGTGAGAGAGTGTGTGAGAGTGTGTGAGAGAGAGAGAGTGTGTGAGAGAGAGAGAGGTGTGTGAGAGAGAGAGTGTGTGTGAGAGAGAGAGAGAGAGGTGAGAGAGAGAGTGTGTGGTGAGAGAGAGAGTGTGTGTGAGAGAGAGAGTGTGTGAGAGAGAGAGTGTGTGAGAGAGAGAGAGAGTGTGTGAGAGAGAGAGTGTGTGTGAGAGAGAGAGAGAGAGTGTGTGAGAGAGAGAGTGTGTGTGAGAGAGGAGAGAGAGGTGAAGAGAGAGAGATGTGTGAGAGAGAGAGAGGTGTGTGTGAGAGAGTCGTGTGAGAGTGTGTGTGAGAGAGTGTGTGTGTCCTCACGCAGGTAGCTGTTGACCGGTTCTGTGTCAGTGATTATGGAACAGTTGACCACTGATGAGTCATTCAGGTTCTTGACCCACAGAGAGTAGTTACCATGCTCCCAGAAGTGGAAATGAACCCTGGGGAGGAGACAGGAAACTACTACCAGTGAGTGTACTTCCTGTAGAAATACAATGCACTTCCTAGATATTCTATCTCATTGAATTATACCCTACAGTCCAAAATCCAACTGTAGACACTGAGGTCCAATACTTTCAGATCTATAATAAAGGTGTATGTCCCAAACGGTATCCTTCTCCCTATATAGTGCACTACTTTAGTAGAGCCCTGGTCACTAGTAGTTCACTATATAGGGAATAGGGCTGGACATAAGGCCAGGGTTGGTTAGTAGTGGTAATGTTGATAGGTGGTTCCTGACTTACGTGCAGAGTTCCAGGCTGATGGTGGTGTGTGTGTGTGTGTGTGTGTGTGTGTGTGTGTGTGTGTGTGTGTGTACTTACTTGCAGAGTTCCAGGCTGACGAGGCTGCTGTTGAACTGCAGGGTGATGCCATGCTGTGTGCCCACGGTGAAGTCCACTGAGCTGGGTATGCCTGGTCCAGGGCCTGCTGGCACCACACCCAGGGGCTGGTACACACACTGGAGCACAGGGGAAATATGACGACAACAGTGTGTGTGTGTGTGTGTGTGTGAGATACAGCAGTAAAGGTCAGTCTTACCTGATAGCAGTGGTCTGATAGCCAGCTGATGACCATCTCAGCGTCCAGCTCATTGTTGACAGTGAGAGAGGCCTCGTCCATCTTTACTACTGTAGCCTTATGCCGAGGGTGGCATACTGGGGAACACACACACACACAACACACACACACACACACACACACACAACCAACAAACACACACCCACAACACACAACACACACCACACACAAAGGAAGAAGACAGCAGAGATTACACTACACCACACAGAGAGAAAGCGAGTGAGACGCAGACTTGTACAGACATCACACACAGCTCTTGATGAGCAGTCGGCAGAAAGAGAGCTTAATTTTTCTGACACACACACACTTCATAGTCTAGATAGAAACGTGTACAAGGTCCATCAGTGTAGGCCTACACTGGCAGTAGTTGCTTAGTGACTTACTTTCCTCGTGTTGACAACCGTTAACCTCGATATAAAAACTCCTGCTGTATAGACTATCTGTCCAAACGTTATTTGCCTCATTTGGCATGCACAGTACTTACCACGAAGTCAGCTCTAACCAATGGTGATCGGTAGCTAGCTAGCCAAGACTAGCCTCAAGTCAACAGCCTCGCCTTCAGACTGCTGCTAGTTACTGAATCACAATGAGAGGGAGAGCATGACTTATGGCTATCACACTCCCGATATCTGATTTATTAATCCGCTCCCTCGAAATTTAAAAAATAAATGCCCCGAGGAGCCGGGAAGTTTAAACGTTGCTGTGATAAGGCGGTTAGCTAAACCAGCGTTTTTTCGTGGCTGACAAGGCCTAGGTAACGTTAACCACAACACTATGTTAGTGATAGGGTTTCCAAGTTAGCATTAGCTACAGACAGCACACATTACGTGGCTAGCTAGCTACCGTTGTCACTACCACGTCTGTCGCTTCTTACGACCAAACGAGGAAATGAAACCACCAAAATTTAGAATTTCAATCATTTGTGGCATAAAGTTTCAGACAAAGAGTGAGTTTCATATTGTTTACACTCTGCTAGCGAACGTTTAACTAACGTTAGTCGGTGAGTTTTTTTTTTAAACCAGCCACAGATGGATTTAATTAAACTATTTCATAATTTTTACTTACAGGGACTTCTGCCACGCAAATGGCAACCAGCAAAGCAATCACTTGCTAGGATAAAACACCTGTAATGCTTTCTGGCATTACCATGTTGATGTTTTTCTCCCTTCCCTCCAGTCCCACCGCCAGAATATGTGCCTTTGCGTTCTTCTTATTTGCCTCTTTCCATAACACTTCCCGATCCACCTTGTTTGTTTTTTACATGCTAGTGAGAGCGAGGAGGGTCAAAGTACGATTACACAACGTGCACGTGAATCAACTCGTGATAGTGCGAATCTGTCGATTTCCAGTAACGGTGCTGTGTAAATCACTGGGAAGCCATGTCTATGGTTCTGCTTGTGGTGTGTGTGTTCGTGCAAGTTGAAACTCATGTGACTCACCCTACTGTAGGAAAAGCAAATGTCATCCTCCTCTTTCATGTGATGAATTGGTCTATCCCTCTGTCATACAGTACCCGCTTTTAATTTTTGTTGTCCTAGTGGAACGATTGAAATGGCTAGCTAGTTAGCGCGGTGCGCGCAATAGCGTTTCAACCTGACGTCACTCGCTCTGAGACCTTGAAGTAATTGTTCCCCTTGCTCTGCAAGGGCCGCGCTTTTGTGGAGCGATGGGTAACGATGCCTGAGGGGGCTGTTGTGATGTTGCAGAGAGTCCTGGTTGAGCCGGGAAGTAGCATAACTTCCATCTGGGCACGTTAGCTTGTTACCAATAGCCTTCTACATCTATCTACATATTTAACTTACATCCTCTCAGGGCCAGGGGCACACCAACTGTATGAAATGGTGACATGAATCGTCAGTTATAATCAATTAGCCAGTATATGGTAATTAAGTAAAAATACCAAATTGTATCTGAGGCAAGAGAGGATTGTTCATACTTTATCCAAAACCATTTTCCCATAATGTTTATCAAGTGAATGTAGCTAAGAAGGGGATATCGAGCTAGCTTGTAATGAGGAAATAAGAAGCAAAATTCGGGTTTTCACTCATCAATGCAAATTATTACAGCAAATGTGACATAATAAAGGAATTTGAATATGTCGCAAGATAAAATAAGATTTGCCTTTATTAAACTCGCAGATCATTTTCTATCAATGGATGTCCATTAACTCGTTTGACTGCTATGATTGTAAATAAATCCCTTTTGCGCATGTGCATAACTAACATCAATCCGACGGGAGAGTTTGAGTGATGAAAGTTGGACAGAGGAAATAGAAATCTCTGAACAAGAAACACTTGGACGAACTTTAAAAATGTTTTTGTCTATCTTCTCTGGCAATTGTGCGTTAGTAGCCTATGTGCAGATGTAAGAATACAAACTTTATAAATGGATATTTTGTTAAGATTGATTTTCTTTTTCAATAAGGTATATTGTTACTGACTAAATCTGGGTTATGGATTGTAGGCTAAGCAATTTGCCATGGTTGCTTAGCTAGACGCAGGTAGACTATAGGCTGCTAGGACTACCTACTATTTCAGATAGTAGCCAGGAAAATGAAGGCAAGATGTAACTGAACATTTGCAGCAGTTAGTTCAAATTGACAGACTTTACAAATGCCGATAATGCATAGTAACACAGGCTACAACAACAATACACTGACGTCATAGGCTATTCTTTTTTAACGGTTGCCAGCTCCAGGTTGGCTAAACTAAGGCCAAATGTCACCATTTCAACATATTTAGCCTACAATGGCATATATATGAATTGGCTACTGATGACAACGTATGCAAATGTTACATTCTCTACATTTAATGTTCTTCATTGTGGACCTTTTTCCAACAAAAGCGAGTTCCATTACTTCCATTTAAAAATGTTCCACTTTTGCAGCGCTCCAGACCCAATAACTGAGTATGTGTAAAACCTTTGCTTGATACAGTTTTCCAAGTCGACATTAGAATGCAGTTTAAACCACCTCTGACCAAATAACTAATTCGCTTTATGCTGCCTAAAGTAGTTTTCTTGTGTTTGTAGCTGTTATTTCTTGATACGCATCAGTTATAGCACGTACTTTGATATGTTCTATTGAAAAATGGTTAGAAATATGTGTGAAGTTATCACAACGTGCGCGCATGCTGCTATGGCTCATTCACTCACGTGACTCAGCTGCCTGCTGCAGTTCTCTCTCCACACACTATATATACACACACACACACACACACTCACTCAGCAACAGCCTGCCTCACTGCCTGATAGTCAGCAGCGGCAGGTCAATTCTAATATCTATCTTTTTTTTCCAAGAGAAATGCCATTGCGGCGGATGTGTAAAATAGAAGTAGCCCAAAAACCCGCGACCAATACATTTCACCACCCGACATCGTATTCAAAGTAGCAACATTTCTGGAAACCGGCTGACATGGCAATCTTGCTTTTCGTAACTCTGCTAGTCCGGATGGAACGCACCTAACACAATCAATATAGCTGTCGACTACCGATCAATCGAACAAGAAGTCGGAGAATCACGATGACACAGAAGCTCGCTTATATTAAAGAAAACCAATATCGCATAAGTGTTCCAACAGAACGGTTAATGAACGTGTGTTTCTAGTAAATGTTTAATATTTGTTCAACCAAAAGAGGGGATTAGACATTGAAGAAAAAAAGGTAACCAGTAATATCAAGCTAGCTAAATTAGCTGAAATGCTAGCAAACCCAAAAAGCTGTCTGACTAGCTACGTACGTTTTTTTTATAGCAACTAGGAGAACTAAAATACATCTTTCAGTTTATTTTTTTCACTCATAAGAGTGATGTCACTTAGATGTACTGGCAGAAGTGCAGACAACTTACTACTAGGTATCAGAGTAGCAACTTGACAAGTGCGTACATTTATTAGCCACGTAAACCTAGCTAGCTAACGTTATGTGAAATGTGTGAGCATCATAAAAAGCTGTATGTATGTGAAACACCAAACTAGGTCTAACCATTTGACTTCAATAAATAATAGTTTGCTCGTTGTTCAGCCCATATATCTACTGAGAAGTGTAACAACTTTGTGCTTGTTTATGTTTACTAACTTTATTTGTTTGTGTTGACTTCAGCTGGATTTAGTCTTTGAGGAGCTAACAATGCCGCTATATGTTGACTTAGAGGATGGACCCAACCCTGACATTGTGTTGCCTTCAGGTGGAATTKTGTCTTTCTGTAGCTAGCGTCTAACGTTGTTGTGTTGTATCAGGATGGACCCAGCCTTGTTGAGAGAGCGGGAGCTCTTTAAGAAGAGGGCTCTCTCTCAGCCCACGGTCGAGAAGAGACCTGCAGCCTCCGAGTCGGGCGGTTCCAAGAAGAAGAAGTCCAAAGCTGACAAGGAGGCCTCCGGGTCCAAACATGGCACAGGTAAGACCAGGGGTGTATTCATTACGCCGATCCTGTTGCAAAACATTGAGTCTGTTGAAAAAAGTTTCCATTTACTCCAAATAGAAAACATTTAGCAAAAWWTKTTTTTGTTTAAATTAGACAAATTAAGGTAGGTCCCTCCCTGTTTCGTTTGCCCTGTTTGCTTCCATTTTGTTCTTAAATGGTAAACTGTTTCCGCTGCAAGAATGAATACACCCCAGAAGGGCTCTACAACCTGGGGTGTATTCATTAGTATAAACTGTAGTTAAAGGGTTTGCAACAGAAAAACGAAAACAAGCACTTCTTATTGGACAAAATGTAGGTGTGTCCCTTCCTCCCCCATTTCAGCATTTTTACTTCCATCTGGTTCCTACTAGTGAGTACATACCTTTATATTTGGGTCATGTTCATTAGGCCCCAGATGGAACAAATCTGACTGAAATGGGGAGGGATTACCTAAACTTAACTGTCAAATAAGAAACGCTTGTTTTCGTTTTCCGTTGTAAAACATTTTTGCTATGGTGTGCCCCAATTAATACAGTCTTGAAATSTATTATACTGCTGGTTGTGTGTCACRTCGGTAGCCCGGGTAMCTGCTTGCTTCTACATTCCACAATGAAAGTGTTMTTTTCTACAAACATGTTTAAATGGCTTATTTTGTTTTTCTTCGTTGACCACAAACACTCGTTRTACACTTTAATAAGCTTCATTTCAACATYAGTACTTTTGAAATGAGACCAGACAGTTTGTTTTTCTTAYGTGATAATTGTTTATTCGTCATCATCATCATCATTTTAGGCAAGTGAAATAATACCTTGTGCTCAATGCAAGTAGATTATTTTATTTACATTGGTGTGTGTACAGGTGCCCCCCCCCCCCTTCAAGAGAGAGTAGTATCATGGCCACTTGGCTGTGGTTTAAAATATGTTGGTGAGTGGTGACATTATCACAGGCAACATGTTGATTACATCATTACTACACAGGAAAGTTGTGAACAGTTTTTTTGTCAAATGGAGGAGGACTTCACTACAAAGGCAGTCAAAGCATTAGGGCATTGAATAAAAACAATCTGTAAATTACATTAAAACGTGGGACTTCTTCTGTGTAGCTGGATCTTTTGTTGACATTTTTTAAAGTAAATTCCAGTGAAAACAGAATATTAACTTTAAAAGTGAGCTGAACTCGTATTTGTGGTCAAATCATAAACTGGAGAAAAAACACTTTAAAAAAAACCACCTCAAACGTGGATCTCAAACAGACCATTTAAAAAATGCTTGTTATTTCCTCATATAGGATGTCTCATCCTGAGTGAATGAGATGGCCAATCAGCGGTCTGCTCCATGCATATGTTTAATAACCAGACACGCCCACACCATTCCAACACACAAAAGCTGCTTTTTTACATAATGACGTTTTTTGGGGGGAGGAAGGAAAACTTTCATAGAAATCTGGAAACACTACGACAGTTACTTTAATTCTCGTTGTTTGTCGTCTGGTCGTCTTGTGTCTGTCTGACTTTGGTGACTTTCTTGCTCTGAGGGTCCAGAGGGTTGGCTATCATTGTGGATCTCCTCTGTGTCTTTAGCTGTCTCGAATGGTATGTCTTGTACTTAACATGTGGTGATGGGATGAAGATGCAGGCTAGGCTTAACATCCGTCGAATAATAGATGTCAAAACCCTGGACTTGCAAGGAG
>NW_019945651.1:32931-41551 GCF_002910315.2 Salvelinus sp. IW2-2015 | reverse complement strand
AAAGAGAGGAGATTTCACTCTAATGTTGTTTTTCTAATGTTGTTCACTCTTCAGTTGTTTACTCTAATGTTGTTCACTCTAGATGTTGTTTACGCTTCAGTTGTTTACGCTTCAGTTGTTCACGCTTCAGTTGTTTACGCTTCAGTTGTTTACGCTTCAGTTGTTTACGCTTCAGTTGTTTACGCTCAGTTGTTTCGCTTCAGTTGTTCACTGCTTCAGTTGTTTACTCTAATGTTGTTCACTCTTATCAAGGGAACTTGACCAACCTTTTGCTCCACACACACTGCCTCTTACCTGGTTTAACCCCTCCTGCCCCCCTCCCTCGGGGAAGCCCAGACAGAGAGCGCTTATCTCCCCCTCCAGGAGAAGCCGGACCCCCTGGAAACCCCCCGTCACCGGAGACATCAGCTCTTCCAAGATGGACGCCAGGTACGGAGACACGTTCTCGCTGCAGAACTTTACTGCTGGATCACTGACGGAGGCTGTGGGGACAGAGATGGAACCACAGATGTGAATGTTAGGCAAATGGTTTTACAAGTTTAGATATAGTTTAGATATAGTTTAGATATAGTTTAGATATAGTTTAGATATAGTTTAGATATAGTAATCCCATGTCTGCTCATCACAACTACTGTCCCAATAATTGTTGCTTCTTCATTCATTCAGTTCCCACAATATCCTGCCTCGGATCCTAAGGTGTTAGTTCTTTGTTACTAAGTTTACTCCTTTACACTGCAATGCATTCTTAACCCATGTTTGACCCATGTTTGACGCCAGGCTACCACATCTGTAGATCCCCATCATGGTATTGTACCTTGTAGCTTGGCCTGCAGGAAAGTTCTAGAACTGGCTATCTGGTCCATATCAGAACGAAGCAGAGCTTCATGAGACCTGGCTGTCTCTTTACACTCCTCCTTCAGACCCTTCAGACCCTCCCTCAGCTGGTCCTGGACCAGGTAGTACGCGGCTTCCAACGTCTGGGGGGACAACAGAACACAGCTGAGTACAGAATATATACACCCTGTGTTAGCTGATCCAGGACCAGGTTATAGACTGCCTCCAATGTCTGACCATCAGGGGGCAGTATAGAGCAGAGATCACTACATGACTACAGAACTCAGAGCTAAAGAACCAGTTCACTATAACATTACTGAAGGACTTTCTGAATAAAGGACAGTTCTGAGATGTTCATTCACTCACGGTGAACCAGACTCTCTTCCTCCCTGCTTTCTTTCCCTTCAGTCTGGCCAGCAGTTCTGTCTGTAGAGAGGGTTGAAGCTCCTCCAACACCAGATTGGCTAGGACCTGGAAAACAGAAAGCCAAAATGACTTACAGCATACTGTGATCTGGACGCACTACACAGCTGTAAGACAATGAAACACACTACTGATATACTTTACTACACAGCTGTAAAACAATGAAACTCTACTACTTTACTACACAGCTGTAAAACAATTAAACACTCTACTACTCTACTACACAGCTGTAAGACAGTGAAACATGGGCGACAGAAGGCGGGTGCCGATCACCACCGCAGTGAGGCTCCGGTGTTCGCACCGGGAGACCGGGTCTGGCTCTCAACCCGAAACCTGCCCCTTCGCCTGCCCTGCCGGAAGCTGGGTCCGCGGTTTGTGGGGCCATTTAAAGTACTGAGGAGACTGAACGAGGTATGTTATAGGTTACAGCTTCCCCTGATTACCGTATTAACCCCTCGTTCCATGTGTCTCTCCTCAGGCCGGTGGTGGCTGGTCCGCTCCAGCAGTCTGAGGTGCGGGAGGTTCCTTTACCCCCTCTGGACATCGAGGGGGCCCCGGCGTATACTGTGCGAGCCATTACGGACTCAAGGCGCCATGCAAGGGGCCTTCAGTAACTCGTGGAATTGGAYGGGAAACAAGATGAGAAACAAGATTCTCCGGTCTGATGAAACCAAGATTGAACTATTTGGCCTGAATGCCAAGCGTCACGTCTGGAGGAAACCTGGCACCATCCCTACGGTGAAGCATGGTGGTGGCTGCATCATGCTGTGGGGATGWTTTTTCAGCAGCAGGGACTGGGAGACTGGTCAGGATTGAGAAAAAGATTAACAGAGCAAAGTACAGAGAGATCCTTGATGAAAACCTGCTCCAGAGCACTCGGGACCTCAGTCTGGGGTGAAGGTCCACCTTCCAACAACCCTAAGCACACAGCCAAGACAACGCAGGAGTGGCTTTGGGACAAGTCTCTTAATGTCCTTGAGTGGCCCAGCCAGAGCCCGGACTTGAACCCGATCGAACATCTCTGGAGAAACGTAAAAATAGCTGTGCATCAACGCTCCCCATCCAGCCTGACAGAGGGTGAGAGGATCTGCAGAGAAGAATGGGAGAAACTCCCCAAATACAGGTGTGCCAGGCTTGTAGCGTCATACCCAAGAAGACTCAATGCTGTAATCGCTCCTAAAGGTGCTTCAACAATGTACTGAGTAAAGGGCCTGAATACTTATTTAAATGTGATATTTAAGTTTTTTATTTCTAATAAATTTGCAAAAATGTCTAAAAACCTGTTTGTACTTTGTCCTTTTTGGGTATTGTGTGTAGTAGATTGATGAGGGGAATTWAAAAAAAAAAGGTTAAAGAATTTAGAAGAAGGCTGTAACCTAACAAAATGTGGAAAAAGTCAAGGGGTTTGAATACTTTCCGAACGACAATGTAATTGGAACAGGAAGTGTAAACTCTAATATAGCCTATTAGCTAAGAAGGTAACTGCAAACACATTTTTTTGCTTAAAGCAGCTGTTTGGTTGGTTAAACAAAGGTGAACCATGTGTTGGCAAAAATCTATGTGAAAGTCAAAAAAGCTTACCAGCAGCCAGCTGCACTTTCCACAGTGGATTGTTTTTCAAAACCTACGTCAGATACTCCGGTGACTGTTATTGGGTCAATATTAGGAGTTGAGAAATACATCTGTCATTATTACATTTTAGTCACTTAGCAGACACTCATATCCAGAGCGACATACAATTAGTGAAATTGTAATACGAATCATAATAAAGAAGGAGTCCGGCTTTAAARGACGTGCAGCTTATAAAGGCTTCATAAAGCTACATAAACGCACAAATCATCTATAACCGTATGTCATGCTTTATAAAGGGTTCATAGATGTGGCATAACTGTGTGACATATGCACCAATGTCAAATGTGACATAAGACRGTGCTTTATAAAGGATGGCATAAGCAATGCATAATAAAGGCTGTATAAATCATATTAAATTGAGGCTTCACAAAATATTGCATCTTGGTAGAACATTGCAATGCCAGGATAGTGGGTTTGATTCCCGGGACCACCCATAAGTAAATATTTATTCACACATGACTGTAAGTCTCTTTGGATAAAAGAGTGTGCTAAATTGTATATATTATATTATAAACTGGGTCGTTCGAGCCCTGAATGCTGATTGGCTGACAGCCGTGGTATATCAGACCGTATACCACCGGTATGACAAAATACTTATTTTTACTGCTCTAATTACGTTGGTAAACAGTTTATAATAGCAATAATGCACCTCAGGAATTTGTGATATATGGCCAATATACCACGGCTAAGGGCTGTGTCCAAGCACTCCGCGCTGTGTCGTGGCTAAGAACAGCCACTAACAGTATATTTGCCATATACCACACCTTCTCGGGCCTTATTGCTTAATTATATTACTCTAAAGCATTTCTAGGATGGCCCAACCTCTTCCCTCTTGGGTGCAATATTGGACCTGACCTCAACTTTCCATTTTTTTTTCTGTTTTCCAGCCAGTCATTTTTTTAAACACTTTTTAAATATAAAAACAACAGCATTAGATTTTCTGTGTTCACAACCACATCAGGGGAGACTTCTGGGAAAAATTCAATAAACTTACATTTTTGAATGAAAGTTTGCTGAAAATAAACGCAGTTGACAGTGAGAAGACGTTTCTTTTTTTGCTGAGTTTTGATACTTTGTAACACATTTTATTGCTTATGAAGGCATTACGAAGGCTTTATGAAGCCTTCATAAGCTGAACGTCATTTAAAGCGTGACCGAAATAAGATATTCTTCTCTTTTCTACTGTAGGTATGTAATTACCTTTTTGCAAAACCACACCCATCATGATCATATTTCCCATCATGCTCTATTACAGTTCATTTTAAAAAATTGTTTGTTTTAATATCTGTGTTTTTACACATATATTGATTGATTAATTCATAAATGAATTTATCTTATGCTATACAAAGATAAATAACATATATTCTATACTATATATTCTATACTTCTATACTAATCTAATCTGTTAGTTGGATTTATTGAACCCGTTACTGAAATGGTTGTTCCAGTTTATATGGTTTAGGTAGCGTGATTATTTAGTCCCTGTAACCATGGCAGTCATTCACAATGCAGATTGTGGGAATCCACTCTGGCTGTATTCCAATAGGAATTCAACGTCACTTCGCAAGCCAGCATAGATAATGTGACTTGATGGTTTTGTGCCTGACCGGCATATGCTTGTACGCTGGTGACCAGTTTATATGTTTGTCACCAGTGTCCAAAACAAAAACACAACAAACACTGGTCACCACCAAAATATAACGAAGGCTCGTCACCACCAAAATATAACGAAGGCTGGTCACCACCAAAAACATAAGGCTCGTCACCACCAAAATATAACGAAGGCTGGTCACCACCAAAAACATAAGGCTGGTCACCACCAAAAACATAACGAAGGCTGGTCACCACCAAAAATATAACGAAGGCTGGTCACCACCAAAAATAAACGAAGGCTGGTCACCACCAAAATATATACGAAGGCTGGTCACAGCACCAAAAACCATAACGAAGGCTGGTCACCACCAAAATATTAACGAAGGCGGTCACCACCAAAAATCATAACGGAAGGCTGGTCACCACCAAAAAAATAACGAAATGCTCGTGCACCACCAAAATATAACGAAGGCTGGTCACCACCAAAATAATAACGAAGGCTGGTCACCGACCAAAAACATAACGAATGGCTCGTCACCAAACCAAAAATATAAACGAAGGCTGGTCACCACCAAGAATAATAAGCGAAGGCTGGTCACCACTAAAAACCAGTGGTGTAAAGTACTTAAGTAAAAATACTTTGGGGTATCTGTAGTTTACTTTACTAATTATATTTTTGACACTTTTACTACATTCCTAAAGAAATTAATGTATGTTTTACTCCATAGATTTCCCCTGGCACCCAAAAGTACTCYTTACATGTTGAATGCTGGGCAGGAAAATAGTCCAGGTCACACACTTATCAAGAGAACATCCCTGGTCATTCGTATTGCCTCTGATCTGGTGGACTTACTAAACACAAATACTTAATTTGTGGGCCTCCCGAAACTTTCGGTGTCACTACAGACCCGGGTTTGATCCCGGGCTGTATCACAACAGGCCGTGATTGGGAGTCCCATAGGGCGGCACAAAATTGGTCCAGCGTCGTCCGGGTTTGGGAAGGGTTTGGCCTTGGGGGCTTTACTTGGTTTATCGCACTCTAGTGACTCCTTGTGGTAGACCGGTCGCCTGCAGGCTGACCTCGGTCGTCAATTGAACGGTGTTTCCACCGACACATTGGTGCGGCTGGCTTCTGGGTTAAGCGAGCGGGTGTGAAGAAGCGCAGTTTGGGGGGGGTCATGTTTCAGAGGACGCATGACTCGACCTTCGCCTCCCGAGCCGGTTGGGGAGTTGCAGCAATGAGACAAGATCGAAATTGGGGYGGAAAAGGAGTGAAAATTCAAAAATACAACAACAAAAAATCGTGGCATTTGGTTTGCTTAATATAAAGAATGTGAAATGATTCGATACCTAGGTATATTTGAACAATTACATTTACTTTTGATACTTAAATATATTTGAAACCAAATAATTATTTTTTGACTTTTACTCAAGTAGTATTTTACTGGGTGACTTTCACTTTTACTTGAGTCATTTTCTATTAAGGTATCTTTACTTTTATTCAAGTATAAAAATGTAGTACTTTTTCCACCACTGGCAAAAACACAACAAAGGCTGCTCACCATCCTATGCTAGTTTATGCTGTTTTTTTCAGCAGGGAAGTCAATGGTATCACCTGTCAATGATTTTAGATATAAATTATGATTGAAATGGTTTCGCTCTCCAGATCCGTCTAACCTTGTCAGATATCCAGACACAATGCATCCCCGAGTACCGCCGGTGGCGCTCGGGAAGATCAAATCACAATGCTTCTTTTAATTGTCTACATATGTCTAAAAATGTGGGCACAATCAGAATGTGGACAAGAACAGGACAAAGGACACATGTTAGAACCAGGTATAAATGGGGCTTTAGAGTCCGAGTCAGAGTTTCCTCTCGTGGCTCTCTCGGTTGGCAGCGGCAGCTTCATGAGTCAGGCTCTGTGTGTGTGATGAGATGACAACAGCCCACTTATTAACAGAAGCAGCACACACTCACACAAACTGTCTCCCTCTGTCTCTGGAACTCCCTGGAAACAAGTCAGTGTGTGCGTTTGTGTTTAAGTGTGCATGGCGAAGTAGAGAAAAAATCTGAGTAAGAGAGAGAGAGGAGAGAGAGAGAGAGAGAGAGAGAGAGAAGAGAGAGAGAGAGAGAGAGAGAGAGAGAGGAGAGAGAGAGAGAGAGAGAGAGAGAGAGAGAATGAGAGAATGAGAGAGGGAGAGATGAGAGAGATGAGAGAGGGAGAGATGAGAGAGAATGAGAGAGGAGAGATGAGAGAGAGAGATGAGAGAGGAGAGATGAGAGAGGAGAGATGAGAGGAGAGATAGAGAGAGAGAGAGATGGAGAGAGGAGAGAATGAGAGAGAGATGAGAAATTAGAATATGAGGAAGTGAGCAGAGTGTAATATTTCTCTATGGCATAACTGGTTGTCTTAAATACTGAAAGAATTGAGTAATGCATCTGAGACAAATGCAATATATTATAACACTTCCCTTTTTGTCACTGTGAAATGTTACATGTGAAACTAGAGAAAAATAAAATAAAATAGTGTCTGAGAGAGCAAGAGAAGGAAAGAGAGCATGAGTGCTAGGAATGAGATGTATGTTTTTTGTTCTATTTCTGAGCTACGTAGTCATTGCATCCTCTGAACATGTATTTTATAAAGTTGCTATTGACTAGTTGGTAAGAGGCAGAGCTAAAAGAGGAGTTGACGTAACCCTGCTCTGGTTGGTTGTTCTGCAGAAGTTGTAAACGCTAACCTAACCACTAACTGACAGGCTGGCTCTAGCTTTCTCCCTCACAGGAAGCTCATGTGTGCAGAGGAGTATATTAGTTGTTACCAAGACAACCGAAGAATACAACAGTACATACACAGCAGGGCTAGCGTGTTTTATCCATGGAAGCTGGTTTTAGTATAGAGGTTTAATCATGAACTGGTTTAGTATAGAGTTTATCATGAACTGGTTTAGTATAGAGGTTTATCATGAACTGGTTTAGTATAGAGTTTATCATGAACTGGTTTAGTATAGAGGTTTATCATGAACGGTTAGTAGAGGTTTCATGAACTGGTTTTAATATAGAGTTTATCATGAATCTGTTTAATTATAGAGGTTTATCATGAACTGGTTTAGTATAGAGTTTAGTAGAGAGGTTGATCATGAACTGGTTTAATATAGAGGTTTATCATGAACTGGTTTAGTATAGAGGTTTAGTATAGAGGTTTATCATGAACTGGTTTAATAAGAGGTTTATCATGAACTGGTTTTAATATAGAGGTTTATCAGAACTGGTTAATATAGAGGTTTATCAGAACTGTTTAGTATAGAGGTTTATCAGAGAACTGGTTTATATAGAGTTTATCAGAACTGGTTTAGTATAGAGGTTTATCAGAACTGGTTTAATATAGAGGTTTATTCAGAACTGGTTTAGTATAGAGGTTTATCAGAACTGGTTTAATATAGAGGTTTATCCAGAACTGGTTTGTATAGAGGTTTATCAGAACTGTTTAGTATAGAGGGTTTATCAGAAGCTGGTTTAGTATAGAGGTTTAGTATAGAATTTATATTAGAGGTTTTAATATAGAGGTGTATTTATAGAGGTTTAATATAGAGGTTTAGTATAGAGGTTTAGTATAGAGATTTAGGTATAGAGGTTTAGTATAGAGGTTTTAGGTGATAGAGAGATTTAGTATAGAGGTTTAGTATAGAGGTTTAGTATAGAGGTTTAATATAGACTTTCTTGTTAAAATTCGAAATGAAAAAGCGCACTCAGACTGCTTCGTTAATAAATTAAAAAGGCACTCAGACTGCTTCGTAATAAATTAAAAAGGCACTCAGACTGCTTCGTTAATAAATTTAAAAAGGCACTCAGACTGCTTCGTTAATAAATTACAAAAAGGCACTCAGACTGCTTCGTTAATAAATTAAAAAAGCACTCAGACTGCTTCGTTAATAAATTAAAAAAGGCACTCAGACGCTTCGTTAATAAATTAAAAAGGCACTCAGAACTGCTCGTTAATAAATTAAAAAGGCACTCAGACTGCTTCGTATTAAATGAAAAGCATTCAGTATGTCGAAAGATCAATGCGATAATACACTCAGACTGCTTCGTTAATAAATTAAAAAGGGCACTCAGACTGCTTCGTTAATAAATGAAAAAG